>NC_057735.1:44763798-44775963 GCF_004010195.1 Chiloscyllium plagiosum
GATATCTGGCTGGCATGGACAGGTTGGACTGAAGGGTCTGTTTCTGTGCTGTACATCTCTAATAATCTATCAGGAAGGCCAGCTCTTTACAGGTAATTCCAATTCAGGCCTTTTACATATTAATGGTTTTCTTCACTCCGTCATTGCAACTGCAGTAAACTGAGGAAGGCCAATAGAATGTTAGCCCTATTGGGTTAACTAGACCCTTAATTCTGGAAAATCTTCATGGATCCTTACTTCTGTCTCCCCTCCATTCAGCTTTTAAGATGGTCCTTGCAACTTCTGTCTTTCTCAAAGCCTTTGGTCACCTCTCCGTGTCTCTTCACATGGCCAGTTGTAAACCTTTTGTTTAATAATTGTTGCTTTGATGGAGCTTGGGATATTTTACTTTGCCAAAGACACTATGCAAATGTAAGTTGTTATTGTTGATGTTATCTGGCAATGGTACTGAATGATACTTGCATTATTGCTAAGGTAGGCAATTAGTCTGGGCTTAAGCTGCGGTGTGAAGTTTTTCCATTCATATTTCAGAAAGTCACTAAATTAAAACTATGAGGGGCCTGTGTCAAAGTTTGACCCAACTAGTGAACATAGGGATAGGAGCGGTCCATTCAGTCTGTCCAGCCTGGCCGCCGTTCAGTATGATCATGGCTAATTGAATGATTTACTCACCCTATCCCCATACACCACTGGGAATCAGAAACCTGTTCATCTCCATCTTCAATTTGCTCTCCGATGGGCCTTCACATTCTTCAGTAGTAGAGAATTCCAAACATTCATACCCTCCAAGTAAAAGAAATTCACCTCCTCTTGAACCTAAGTGGCATCTCCTTTATACTTAAATTGTGTCCTTTGGTTCGAGACTCCCCATCCATGGGCATCATCGTATTTTGGGGATTTCAGTTAGATACCTCTCATACTTTGAAAATCGAGAGTGTACGGGCCCCAGATGCCTAATCTCTCTTGACAGGACAATCTCACTATGCCAAGAACAAACTTTGTAAACCTTGCTTCACTCCCTCTATGACAATAAAACTTGCCTGAATTAAGGACACCAAAACCCCAACACTGCGATTAACCCAAGCTCCTATGCAATTGAAGCAAGATTTCTCTTCTCTTACACTGAATTCTTCTGGCAATAAAGCTTAACATTCCATTGGCCTTCCTCATAGTTTGCTGCAACTGCATGTTAGCCTTCACTGACTTATCAATAAGGACTCTTAGATCCGTTTGTACATCTACACTTTCCAACTTTTCACTTATTGAAAAATGCTGTATGCATCTGTTGCTCCAACCAAATGGATAATCTCACATATTTAATCTGCCATGTTCTGGCTTATTCACAAAGTTTGTCTGTTATCCTCCTGAAGCCACTTTACCTCTTTCTCAGAACACACATTCCCGTTTAGTTTTGTATCATGCTAAGATTTGGAATCATTATATTTGGTCCCTACCTACAAAACAAGTGACTGGGGTGATCATGAGGGAGCACTTTGGGGCAGGTGATCATAATTCTATTAGTTTTAGAACAGTTATGGAGAAGGCGAGAACTGATCAAAAAGTTAAAGGTCTTAATTGGAGTACCGCCCATTTTGATATTGGATAGGCACTTTCAAAAGTTGATTGGGGGAGGCTCTTCGCAGGTAAAGGCACTGTTGGAAGTGGGAGGCTTTTAAGAATTCGATGATAATTCATGGCTGGTCGATGTAAGGAATGCTGGATAACTAGGGAAATTCAAATTCTGGTCATTAATTGAGCTAGCCAGTTGGATACAAAATTGACTTGAAGGTAGGAGACAGAGGGTGGTGGTGGAGGGATGTTTTTCAGAGTGGCGACCACAAGGATCACTTTTGCCTTTCATACAAATGATTTAGATGTGAATATAGGAGGTACGGTTAGTAAGTTTGCAGATGACACCAAAATAGATGGGATAGTGAACAGTGAAGATGATGATCTCCGAGTCCAATAGGGTCTTGATCAGTTGGGCCAGTAGGCTGAGGAGTAGCAGTTTGAGTTTAATTCAGTTAAATGTGAGGTGTTGCATTTTGGTAAGGCAAGCCAGGGTAGCACTTGTACAGTTAATGGTAGGGCCCTGGGTGTGGGTGCATATTTCCATGGAGGTGAAGTGGCAGGTAGACAGATTTGCTTTCATTGGTCATTACATTTGGTGTAGGAGTCGGGATGTGGAAAGTGAGGACTGCACATGCTGGAGGTCAGAGTTGAGTGTGTGGTGCTGAAAAAGCACAGCAGGTCAGGCAGCATCCGAAGAGCAGGAGAATCGACGTTTCAGGCATAAGCCCTTCATCAGGGATGAGGCTAGTGGGCTGAGGGGCTGAGAGATAAATAGGAGGAGAAGGTAGCTGAGAATGCAATAGGTAGGTGAAGATGAGGGAGAAGGTGATAGGTTGGAGGGAAGGCTGGAGCGGATAGGTGGGAAAGGTGATGGACATGTCAGGGGGGCAGTGCCGACTTGGGACTGGGATAATGTGGGTGGAGGGCTAATAAGGAAACTGTTGATATCCATATTGATCCCGTGTGGTTGCAGGGTCCCAAGCCAGACTATGAGGCATCCTTCCTCCAGGTGTCAGGCGGTAATGGATTGGCAATGGATGAGGCCAGGACCTGCATGTCCTTGACGGAGTGGGAGGGGGATTTGAAGTGTTCAGCCATAGGGCGGTGGGGTCAGTGGGTGTGGGTGTCCCAGAGATGTTCTCTGAAACGATCTGCAAGTAGGTGTCCTTTGTCCCCAATGTAAAGGAGACCACACCGGGTGCAGCGGATACAGTAGATGACATTGGTGGAGGTACAGGTAAATTTCTGAGTTGGGCCATAGGCTGAGGAGTAGCAGTTTGAGTTTAATTCAGTTAAATGTGAGGTGTTGCATTTTGGTAAGGCAAGCCAAGGTAGCACTTGTACAGTTAATGGTAGGGCCCTGGGTGTGGGTGCATATTTCCTTGGAGGTGAAGTGTCAGGTAGACTGATTTGCATTCATTGGTCATTACATTGAGTGTAGGAATTGGGATGTGGAAAGTGAGGACTGCACATGCTGGAGGTCAGAGTTGAGTGTGTGGTGCTGGAAAAGCACAGCAGGTCAGGCAGCATCCGAAGAGCAGGAGAATCGATGTATCTGGGATGAGGCTTGTGTGCTGAGGGGCTGAGAGATAAATAGGAGGAGAAGGTAGCTGAGAATGCAATAGGTAGGTGAAGATGAGGAGAAGGTAGCTGAGAATGCAATAGGTAGGTGAAGATGAGGGAGAAGGTGATAGGTTGGAGGGAAGGCTGGAGCGGATAGGTGGGAAAGGTGATGGACATGTCAGGGGGGCAGTGCCGACTTGGGACTGGGATAATGTGGGTGGAGGGCTAATAAGGAAACTGTTGATATCCATATTGATCCCGTGTGGTTGCAGGGTCCCAAGCCAGACTATGAGGCATCCTTCCTCCAGGTGTCAGGCGGTAATGGATTGGCAATGGATGAGGCCAGGACCTGCATGTCCTTGACGGAGTGGGAGGGGGATTTGAAGTGTTCAGCCATAGGGCGGTGGGGTCAGTGGGTGTGGGTGTCCCAGAGATGTTCTCTGAAACGATCTGCAAGTAGGTGTCCTTTGTCCCCAATGTAAAGGAGACCACACCGGGTGCAGCGGATACAGTAGATGACATTGGTGGAGGTACAGGTAAATTTCTGTTAGATGTGGAAGGATCCTTTGGGGCCATGAATGGAGGTGAGGGGAATGGTGTGGGCACACATTTTGCACTTTCTGCAGTGGCGGGGTTAGGTGCTGGGAGTGGGGTATGGGCTGTTGGGAGGCGTAGACCTGACTAGGGAGTTGCTGAGGGAATGGTCTCTCCAGAACACTGATAGGGGTGGAGAGGGAAATATATCTCTGGTGGTGGGGTCCGTTTGTAGATGGTGGAAGTGGCGGAGGATGATGCAATGTATGCGGAGGTTGGTGGGGTAGAAGGTGAGGACCAGGGGAGTTCTGTCCTTGTTGCATTGGAAGAGGTGAGATTCAAGGGCGGTGGTGCAGGAAGTGGGGGAGATTGCTGGAGGGCATTGTCTACCACGTGGGAAGGGAAATTGTGATCTTGGAAGAAGGAGGCCATCTGAGATTTTCTAAGGTGGAACTGGTCATCCTGGGAATGGATACGGCCAAGGTGGAGGAATTGGGAATAAGGGATAGCATTTTTACATCAGTTGGATGGGAGAAGGTATAGCCTAGATAGCTGTAGGAGTTGGTGAGCTTGTAGTAGATGCTTATGGTTAGTTGGTTGCTGGAATAGAGATGGAGAGGCCCAGGAAGGGGAGGGAGGTGTCTGAGGTGAATTTGAGGTCTGGGTGAAAGGTGTTGATGAAGTTGATGTACTACTCAACCTCCTCACGGGAGCACGAGGTTGCACCGATACAGTCATCAATGTGGGGTGGTGCCAGCGTAACAGAAAATGAACTGTTCCACATATCTGACAAAGAAGTAGGCATAGCTGGGGCCCATATGTGTGCCCATGGTTACCACTTTGGATTGGAGGAAGTGGGAGGATTGGATGGAGAAGTTGTTAAGGGTGAGGACCAGTTCAGCCAGGCGGATGAGAGTATTGGTGGAAGGGTACCAGTTGAGATGGTGTGAGAGGACAAAACTGTGGGCTTTGGAGCCCTTCGTCATGTATGATCGATGTGTACATGGACTTAATGAAGATGAGGTGTTGGGAGCCGGGGAAACGAAAATCTTGGAGGAGGTGAAGGGCATGGGTGGTGTCCCAAACATAGGTGGGGAGTTTTTGAACTAAGGGGGACAGGATGATGTCAAGGTATGCAGAGATGAGTTTGGTGCGACAGTAGCAGGCTGAGACATGGGTCGACTGGGGAAGTCAGGTTTGTGAATCTTTGGTAGGAGGTAGAAATGGGTGGTACGGGGTTCACGTACAGTGCGGTTGGAGGCTGTGGATAGGAGGTCCCCAGAGGTGATAAGGTTGTGGATGGTCTGGGAGATGATAATGGCAGATGAGGTCTTGGTTGAGGGTGCGGTAGGAGGAGGTGGCTGCGAGTTGGTGCCTGGCTTCAGCGGTGTAGAGGTTGGTGCACCACACTACTACTGCAACCCCCTTGTCTGAGGGTTTGATGGTGAGGTTGGGGTTGGAGCGGAGGACTGCAGGTTGTGAGGGTGAGAGATAAATGGGAGGAGGTGGGATTGGGCGGGAAGGTAGTTGAGAATGTGATAGGATGATGGTGAGGAAAAAGGTGATAGGTCGGAGAGGAGGGTGGAGCGGATAGATGGGAAAAGTGATGGACAGGTCAGGAGGGCAGGATCAATGTGGATTTCAAACGTTTCCTCATTTTCCCCTCCCTCCCCACATTATCCCAGTCTCAAGTCTCCAACTCGGCACCCCCTCCTGACCTGTCCATCACCTTTCACATCTATCCGCTCTACCCTCCCCTAGAACTTTCTCCCTCACCTTCACTTACCTATCGCTTTCTCTGCTCCCTCCCCCCTCCAACTCAACCACCTCCCATTTATCTCTCAGCAGCCCTCCCCACCCCGGCCCACAAGCCTCATTCCGAATGAAGGGCTTATCCCTGGAACGTTGATTCTCCTGCTCCTCGGATGCTGCCTGACCTGCTGTGCTTTTCCAGCACCACACTCTTGACTCTGTAGGAGTTGGGATGTCATGTTGTGCTTGACAAAGTCTTTGGTTAGGCCACCTTTGGAATACTGCATACAGTTCTGGTCGCTCTTTTTGAGGAAGGGCAGTGTTAAACTAGAGGGTGCATAAAAGATTTACAAGGACTTTGCCAGGATTGGAGGGTTTGAGCTATGAGGTGAGGCTGAATAGGCTGGAGTGTCAGATGCTGAGGGTGACTTATAGAAGTTTATAATATCATGAAGGACATGGATAAGGTGAATAGCCAAGGCCCTTTTCCTAGGGTAGGGGAGTCCAAACCTAGGGGGCATAGGTATAAAGTGAGAGAAAAGACTTAAAAAGGACCTGAGAGTTAACCTCTTCACGCACAGCGTGGTGCATGTATGGAACAACAAAGGTGGAAATTACAACATTTAAAAGATACCAGGGTAGATACATGAAAAGAAAGGATTTAGAGGGATATGGGTCAAATGCTGGCAAATGGGTGCCGGTCAGATTGAGATGTCTTATTGATGCGGGCGAGTTGATCCTTGGGTGTGTTTCATTTCTGTATGGCTCTGATTGTCCCTTGTCTGCCACGTTTGAAACAAATCTAAAACCTGTGCAGGGCAGCTCCAAGAATGACAGAGTTTGTCCAGGTGCACAATGGCCTTTTAAAGATGGTGTCTACACCAGGGGTTTCTGGTCCATTCTGGGATATCCAGAGTTGTTCCAAGTACAGCAAATGATTAGAATAGTCTAGAATTAGACTCATGGTGCCCCATAGGGCCGGATAGGCAATTAACGAGGCAAGTCTGGCAAGTTGCAATAAGAAAACATGCTAGGTCCCATGGAGAGAGAAAATCCATGATACTCAATGAAACTGGCACAGCCACAAAACATCAGATTCAACTCTGTGTCTGTACTTCCGTCTCCTACTTTTAAAGCCCTTCTTAAAACTGATCCCCTTGGCCAAGGTTTTAATCACATTCCTTAATGTCCCCTTCTGTTTCTCTTTTTGCTAAGTCACTGTGTTGTTGGGACAGCCATCCAGAGCAGGTTTACATTTAATGGCCTCGAATAGATTCAAGCCCCTCTCCAGCACAAAAATCGGAACTGGAACCTTGTGCAGTACTGAGGAAGAGCTGTACTGTTGGAAATCAGATCCCACGGCACAACCGTACTTAAAGAACAGGGAAGTTATCATTAGTATCCCGGTCAGTATTTATCCCCACAGTCAAAATTACAAAAGCTGATTGTCTGGTTGCTATCGCAGTTTTTGTTGTGTTAAATTGGCAGCCACATCTCCTACGTTATGACAATAACAGCAGCACATCAAAACTGCTACAAAGCACTTTGGAACATCTTTTGATCATGAAAGGTAAGGTGGAAATGCGGGTTACTCCCAAAATGTTGACTTCTCCACCTCCTGATGCTGCCTGGCTTGCTGTGTTCTTCCAGCCTCCTGCCTGTCTGCCTAAGATAGAAATGCAAGCTGTATTTTAATGTGTGTGTATGTATCTTTAAACAGTAGATTAATGTTTGTTTTTCCAGGTAATCTTGATTCATCAGTTTGAAACTCTCCTACTGCCAGTGTCAGACCCTTGTGAAATGAGTTTGGAGGTGGGGGCAGTTAAGTTCACCTGACTACATTGGTCTGTTACTTCTCCTGACTGTGATTGGACAGACTGAATGTGTGTCCATTACTCAGGCTAGATGACTGGAACTAGGTTTTAGTCAGGGGATCTTTGGCATTACAGATTAAACTGGAGAATGTTGAAGCCTTCTGTGAGGGCACTAATGGAAGACCTGCCAGGACCCCATGGCTTGTGTCTGAATAAAATGGAGAAGATTTATTCACATGGAGAGACTTTATTGTGAACAAGCAGATGTGATGTTGAAATCCCTGAAAGGAACATGCAAACCTCCAAACAACTTGTTTACACTTGCTTCACCACAGTCTTACCGGACAATAGGGCTGCTCTCTCATTAGAGGGAGGCATTTAACCTGAAGGACGCCTTCAAGCAAGGGGAAAGGTTGAGAAGGAGAGTGCTTCACCATAACCTCAACCGGTGATGAGAATTGAATGTACGTGTTGGCATCTCACCATTTTACAAACCAACCATCCAGCCAATTGAGATAGACTGACCACCTGATGGGTGGTGCTTATTCATGTAGATCACACATTTGAGCCACTTGGGAACCCATTGAACTAGAGTGAAAGCAAGTGGTTCTCTATCTTAAAGGGCTCTCTAAGGGGAGTTTCTGTGGGAAACATTGTACCAAAAGACGTTAAAGTTTAGACTATCATTTAAAGAGAAGCAGGCAGCATACTGAAAAATGCCCAGTCAGTGTATTTTAATTTTATACAAACTAATCATGAGAAAGTTGATTGCAACTTATTTGCGACTGCTCCTGTATTAATAATGCTGTTCGTCTTGGGGTCCACATCAACAAGTAGGGCTGCACATCAATTTCAGATGTGTACTTAGCTGGTCTGGCATGCATGTGATTCCAGACCCACAGCAATGTGATTCATTCTTAAATGCCCAATTAAGTGCCACTCAGTTGTATCTGATTGATTGTTCTGAAGTCCAAGAAAAACGATTATTAATTGAGAGAATTGTCATTGGTTCATGCATTATTTTTCTTATGTTGTAACTGGCTCCAGTAAACACTGTTAGCAACCACTAGGTGGTATGCAAGAGTAGTTTGTGACTTGTTGAATATGCCTGGTCTTAGACTGATGTGTCTGAGAAGAGCTCAACTTGAGAACCTTCATCTTTCAATTATGTCATGATGTGTTAAATTCCATTCTGATTGTCTAAATGTTTGGTTCTAAAAAAGACTTGTGTTGTGCAGATCTGTTTTGATCTTGTACAGTGTGCAAAGGTATCGTGCAAGGGCTTTGACCCTTCATGGTCTGCATTTGAGACCTGTTGGGCCACTCTAATCTGTCAATCTATCATCACGTTTCTGTATTTCCCAGGGTTTTCTTTGTTGATTTCCTGGCACTGTTGCTGGGTGTACACATTGTAGCAACTTTAATGTTAGTACTTTACTTTTGGGTTGCCTGCATTGTCAGGACCTGAGCCTGCCATATTTGTCCTGAGATTTTGATGCAGAAAATTATTGCCTTTCTACTTTTCCTTTAGTCTGGATACTCTCACCCAGCAGAATCTTTTAAAAATAAAGATTTTCAGGATGCTCACCTGTAACTAGTGGTGTGCCGCAGGGTTCAGTGCTGGGCCACAATTATTAATGTATACAATAATGACTTGAATGAGAAGAAGGTAATGAATCTGTGGAATTCCTGACTGCAGAGGGTTATCGAGGCTGGGACTTCATTTATTCGAGACTGAGATAGACAAGTGTTTAATAAGGGTCTTGAGGGTTATATGGAAAAATACAGGCGAGTCGAGTTGAGGATTATCATGTTAGTCATGATCTTGTTGAATGGTGGAATAGACTTGATTGGCTGAAAGGCCACCTTCTGCTCCTGCATGTTTTTAGGCGCATGGCAAAAGTATCAACAAGAGTTTTATGTTAGTATGCTAAAACAATATGGGGGAATAGTCAGGAGAGGACTGGATTCACAGTGTGAAAAGGAAAATGACCAATTCAAGAATGTATCAGAAATTGAGCGTTCAAAAGTTGATCCTCCAGTAATCAGATTAAATAATAAAGTTGCTTAGAAAGTTAAATGTGATATTATGCTATTTCCCAGATGTTATGAAGTTGAAGACATGTACTGTGTCTTTGAGAGAGTGAAAGCTGGCAAGCATCTGATATATGACTGACTAGCAGTCACAGAGAGTGCTGGAATATTGAAAGATGTAACATTTGGCTGTAAACTAGATACTTTGTTTTTTTTCACAGCAGTTCGAATTTAACCAATCAATTTAAATTATGCCCCAAGATCCTAAAGCCCAATTGAATTTAATTTTTATTGTTTTAACAGCCTTGAGTCAATGAGTCATTCCAATGTTTTGGGTATATAAAAAAAGCAGGCATTTTGGATAGTTAGCCAGAAAGCTTACCGAATGTCAATGAAAGACTGCTCTTCATCACACTCTCTGTCAAAGGTACCTTTTTCATAGGAAACATCTTTGCAGCAGAAGACAGAAGATGACCCAGAGAGATCGACACCGGAGACGACAGCCACTGTCTGCTTTTGAAAATTGAGTTGCTGTAAATTTAATATGGGCTTTATTGGATCAGTATATTATTATAGAGTGGGAAGTAGATAACAAACTTTTAAAAGTAAGGAGGCTTAGATTTATAAATAGTTATGTTTCATGTTCATTTTAGAGTTAAAGAATAAAATTGTCTTTTTTTCTTTAAATATTGGAATTTAAGTAGTTCAGTGTCACTCATACTTTAACACATTACAAGGCAAGATGAGCTTTTCTGTGTATTTGGGTTAATTAGCAGAAGGGTTTACCACCGTGTCGTAACAGTCTGGGGGCTCGGGTCCGTGACTTCGACAGGTTTAGACAGATCCAGTTTGAGATTTGGACAGATCTATACAGATTTGGGTACGAAACGTCCCAACAGATTTAAACACTTGCCGGTTAATGTCCTAGATCTTTAAATAAAATGTAGGTGAGACAATTTAATTTTGATTACTTGTGGTTGGTTAAATTAAAAGTGAGAGAAACGGCTCTTAAGATTGCTAAAGAGGTTCTGCGGTTTGAAAATGATTCCAAAATTTGCCAAGAAAGTTTAGAAAGAAAAGACCATACTTTTAGAATAGGCAAAGAGGTCAGAATTGGGTTTAACCAAGGACAAAAGTAAAGCCGAAGTTGCAAGGGAGTTACTCAAACGCTTAGTTATGTCAGAGAAACAGACACGTGCAGTAGTGTTAGAAAAACTTCAGTGACAATTGAGGAAAATGAAGTTAGAAGATAAAGGGAGCGAGAAACCGAAAGAGAGACCGAACAAAGACATGAAGAAAAAGAAAGGGAGAAGGAACGAGAAAGACGGAACAAAGAGAGGAAAAACAAAAAAGAGAGAAAAGGTTCTTAGCTGAGCAAAGAGAGCAAGAAAAGGAGAGGGAAAAAGCGAGAAAAGAAAGAGAAATGGAGAAAGTGAGAAGTTGTGACTTAGTCAGCTAGGTCAACAGGATGGAGATGAAGAGAGAAGGTAGTGGTGTATACTGTTGAAATACTGCCATACTTTGATGAGAAAGATGTCGAAGCCTTCTTTATTTCATTTGAAAAACGGCTAGTCAGATGGAGTGCTCCAAGCACTTGTGGGTAATGGTAGTTCAGACTAACCTGGTAGGCAGAGCTAGTGAGGTATTTTCCATGCTTTCAGATGAGGGGTCAAGAGATTTTGAAGAGGTCAAACAAGCTATTTTGAGAGCTTATGAATTGGTACCCAGAAGTATATAGGCAGCAGTTCAGAACCATAAAGAAGGAACCAGGTCAGACTTATGTTGAGTTTGAAAGAATTAAACATAGTCATTTTGATAGATGAGTGTGATCCTTAAAGATAGATAAGACCTATGAGGCTCAGAGAGATTATTCTGCTGGAAGAGTTTAAAACTCACTTCCGGAGATGATAAGAATCCATGTGGATGAACAGAAAGTTCAAGAAGTGAGAAGAGCAGCAGAGATGGAGATGAATGTGCATAAGGCAAAGTTTAGCTTCCATCATCATGTGAGGGATAGAAATTGGGAGAAGGGGAGATCCTACACTACGAAACAAAGAGTAGAGAACACTGGTAATTGTTTAGCATAGATTAACAAGGAATCCCAAGAGGGTGGAAAGGAGGTGAAGGGCCTCTGGAGTTCCCACTGGGTTAAAGTGGGAAGAGTAAAGTCACAGTGCTGGTTGTTAAAGAAAGGCACTGTATGAAAAGATGTGGTAAAAGAAGCTAAGCCAGTGGCATTAGTGAAAGTAATAAAGGAAACCCCAAGGAGCTGCAGGGTAGTGCACAGCCTAGGCACGGGCTGGGTATGGAGTTAGTGCCTGATCTCTATAAAGAATTCGCCTCTATGTGTAAAGTTTACTCGGAAAGAACGGGGGAGAAGGGAAAGAAGTTATAATTTTGAGAGATACAAGATCTGACCAATCTGTAATACTAAGAGATGAACATATTTGCACTCTTTCTGATCTGTTACCCGAGAGTGTGGTAATTTGAGATAGATGGACAGAAATTTAGAATTCCCCTGTGTAAGATCAGGTTGGAGTGCCAACTCAAGGCTGGGGAAGTAACAGTAGGCATGATTGACAGTGTGCAGATGCTGGAGATCAGAGCTGAAAATGTGTTGCTGGAAAAGCACAGCAGGTCAGGCAGCATCCAAGGAACAGGAGAATCGACGTTCGGGCATTAGCCCTTCTTCAGGAATGAGGAAAGTGTGCCCAGCAGGCTAAGATAAAAGGTAGGGAGGAGGGGCGTTGGAAATGCGATAGGTGGAAGGAGGTCAAGGTGAGGGTGATAGGCCGGAGTGGGGTCGGGACGGAGAGGTCAGGAAGAAGATTGCAGGTTAGGAAGGCGGTACTGAGTTTGAGGGATTTGACTGAGACAAGGTGGGGGGAGGGGAAAT
>NC_057735.1:44777038-44813206 GCF_004010195.1 Chiloscyllium plagiosum
GAGGTGTACAGGGTCTGGATGTCCATGGTGAAGATAAGGTGTTGGGGACCGGGGAAGCGAAAATCATGGAGGAGGTGGAGGGCATGGGTGGTGTCCCGAACGTAGGTGGGGACTTCTTGGACTAAGGGGGACAGGACCGTGTCGAGGTATGCAGAGATGAGTTTGATGGGGCAGGAGCAGGCTGAGATTGACAGTGTGTCAGTTCCAGGAATACAGTTTGTTCTTGGGAACGATTTAGCAGGATCCAAGGTGGGAGTGCGTCCCATTGTTGTGGAGAAACCCATGGAAAACCAGGCACTGAGGAGTTAAAAGAAAAATACTCTGGAATTTTCCCCATCTCTGTAGTAACAAGATCCCACTGTCATCAGTCACAGCATGAAGCAAAAACTAAAGAGAAAAATTAAGGAGTTGAGGACACCCTGTTTGACGTAATGGTGCAGGGAAAACCTGAACACTCAGAGGGTCGGGCAGAAGTGTTTAGTCCTGAAAGGATAAAGGACTTAGAACAGAAAGACAAACCAATAAAGATACATATGTTGATGCATACGCAGAGAATGAAGCAGAGAATATTCCTGAGGGTTATTATCTTAAAGCTAGAATCCTAAGACGAATATGGAGACCACGGCAGGTTAGTGCAGAGGAGAACTGGGCAGGAGTGGACCAGATTGTGTTGCCAGTAGCATAAAGACAGGAAGTGTTATGGATAGCACACAAACTACCTGTAGGAGGTCAGCTACGTGTACAGAAGACTCAGACTAAGGCACAAAAGCATTTCTATTGGCCTGGAATGCTCAAGGATGGAGTTAACTTTTGCCATCATGCTAAATGGTAGATAAGCCACAGGCAGTAATAAAACCAGCACCTTTGTTGCCAATTCCTACATTCGAAGAACCTTTCATGTGCGTTATGATTGATAGGTCTCCTCCCAAAAACTAAAAGTGGGAACCAGTATTTGCTAACTATAATTGATGTGTCTACCAGATTTCCGGAGGCAACTCCATTACAGAGTATTAAAGGCAAAAAGGGTGGTAGAGGAGTTGAAAGCTTTCTTCACGTGGTATGGGCTACACAGAGAGATTCAATCAGACCAAGAGTCTAATTTTCCTGCTAGGCTATTTAAGCAAGTTATGGATAGCTTAGGCATACAGCACTTTAAATCCATTGCGTATCATTCTGAATCCCATGGCACTTGACAAAGGTGGTATCACACTCTGAAGACCATGTTAAGAACATCTTGTCAGAATTACCCTAATGATTGTGTTGTTTACCATTAGAGATGCTCCAAACAAATCTACTCCATTTACTCCCTTTAGGTTAATATTCAGACATAGAGGCCCTTTGAAATTAGTTTAAAAAGAAATTAACAGGGACCAAAGTTGGTGATCTCACACTTGGATTATATATCGGAGGTGAAGGAGAGATTAAATTGGGTAGGTGAGGTAGCTAAACAGCACCTGAAGAGAGCACAGCATAGAATAAAGCAGTGGCAGATTAGAAACTGAAATTCAGACATTTTCCCATGGGAATGACACATTAGTATTGTTACCAATCCTAGGAGATCAAAGCCAGGTTTAGTGGTCCCTATCAAATTGAGAAAAAGTTGAGTCAAGTAAACTATCTAGTAAAGATGCCAGATAGGGAAAAAACTGTATCGTGTATGTCATGTGAATATGTTGAAACCATGTTATAATAGAGAGAAGGAACTGGAGAATCAGGTGGTAGTTACTGCCCTGCAGAGTGAGGAATCAAATCCAGATGTTGTGAAGTTTGATATGCCTCAAATACGTCAAACAGTGAGGAAATCCTTGAGGAGTGGGATAGGTTAGTGAACTATTTGTGTCAGGAGCAAAGAACACAGTTGAAAGGTTTGTTGCAGCGGTATGAGGACATATGTAGGAATAAGATTGGGGGGGGGGGTTACTAATAGTATTGTGCATGAGGTAGACGTCAGGAATGCTTTTCGATAAACAACACCCTGACAGGCTGAATCCTTTCAAAGCCACACAGGTCCAGAAGGAAGTGGATGCGATGCTCAACGACGATATCATTGAACAGAGTCTGAGCGAGTGGAGTTCACTGGTCGTGTTAGTTCCCAAACCTGACAGGAGTCAACGATTTTGTGTGGACTATTGGAAGGTCAAGGCCGTAACAAAATCAGACTCCTACCCAATACTGAGATCGGAGGACTGCATAGAGAAAGTTGGACAAGCCAGTTACACCACAAAATAGGACTTGCTGTGTGGTTATTGGCAGGTACCTATTTCGGAAAAAGTGAAAGAAATTTCTGGATTTGTAGCCCCAACTGGGCTGTATCAATTCAAAGTGATACCCTTTGGAATAAGAATGCACCAGCCACATTCCAAAGACTCATGAACAGAGTTGTGGCTGGGTTAACAAACTGTGTCGGGGGCTTTTGCCCGAAGCGACGATTCTCCTGCCCCTTGGATGCAGCCTGACCTGCTGTGCCTTTCGAGCACCACACTCTCGACTTTAATCTCCACCATCTGCAGTCCTCACTTTCACCATCAGACATGGAAGGTTGACCCCAAGGAACGCAAAGAGAAGGCCTTGGAGGAATTTCCATGACCAACCTCGAAGAAAGAGGTGCTTCGATTTTTGGGACTAGGTAGATTCTACCAGAGTCTGGATTAGTGGTGCTGGAAGAGCACAGCAGTTCAGGCAGCATCCAAGGTGCTTCGAAATCGGCGTTTCGGGCAAAAGCCCTTCATCAGGAATAAAGGATTCTACCAGAGGTTTGTCCCGAAACTTCAGCAACATAGTGGCACCGCTAATAGATTTGCTGAAGAAGAACACAAACTTTGTGGACGGAATAATGCCAGGAGGCATTTGACAATTTAGAAACAGTGTTAACCACCGCACCAGTTTTAGCTACACCAAACCTTTTGAAACCCTTCAAAGTTGCAATCAATGCTCGCAACATAGGATTTGGAACTGTACTGCTACAGGAAGATAATGGTGGAATTGAACTGCCAGTTGGTTACCTTTCAAAGTAACTTTTCAAAGAGAAAATACTGTACAGTCGAAAAGGAATTATTGATTTTGGTACTGGCCTTACAACATTTTAATGTTTATGTCATGAACAATGTGTCTGAGACAGTTGTGTACACGGATCACAATCCTCCTACATTCTTGGAACGATTTAAAGACGTGAATGAGATTTTGTTGGAGTGTTATGTTAAAGAATTTACAAATCGTACATGTTGTGAGTCATAAGAATGTGATAGCAGATGCATTATTGTGGATTTAATGGATAAAGTATAGATAAAATTGAACAGATACTGTGTCTGTGTGTGTACGTGTACGTGTACAGAAGTTAATATGAACTTAAGTCAATGTCCTATGTATTTCCTAGTAATAGGGTGAAGAATTAGGAAAAAAGCCATCTTTTCATTATGATGGTTCATTTTTTTTCATTGGGGGAGGCTGTTATGAAGTTGAAGGCGTGTACTGTATCTTTGAGAGAGAGTGAAGCTAGCAAGTACCTGTAATGTGACTGATTTAGCTGTCATAGAGTGTGCTGGAAAATTGGAAGATGTAACATTTGGCAGTAACCTAGATACTTGAGTTGTTTTCACAGCAGTTCGAATTTAACCAAAGGTACTAAAACCTAATCAAATTTTAATTTTTCTGTTTAGCAACTTGAACCAATGAGTGAATCTGATGTTTGGGATGTAAAAAATGCAGGTATTTTGGACAGTTGGCCAGAAAGAATACTGACTGCCATTGAAAGACTGCTCTTTACCACACTCTCTGTCAAAGGTACCTTTTTCATATGAAACATCTTTATATTAGAAGACCAAAGACGACCCAGGGAGATCTACAAACAGAGGAAGATCGGCACTGGAGACGACAGTCACCGCCTGCTTTTGAAAAATCAGAGTTTTTCTTTTTATTCATCTGTTTGTTACATGTCTCATTTGCATCTAGATATGTTTTGAACGATAGTGTTGGATACATTGTAATTTTATTCCTTTACTCTACCCCAATCCCAAAACTCCTGCAACTCCTGGTAGCAGAAATACACTCATGATTTAAACATTACTGAAAAGTTCGTAAACATTCCAAAGTGCCAATTATGTTTAGGTTGTGTCACAGTCAGAAATATTTCCACTTGAGAAAAGAACTGCTGCTGCAGTTGAAAGAAAGGTTGTAAAAACCAAATATGTGTTAAAAGTTGTACATTTTTTGAAAGTCCTGTTCATTCAGTAAGGGGCTGTTTTGCATTTTCAGTAATTGCCTACATGTTGTGGAACCTATGCCAGTGCCGGGCAGAGATGTGGAGGCTTACTGTTTGCTGTGTGAGTGTAAATACGAAGAAAGAAGCACCACTACGATCAAGGTACAAATAAACCTTCTTCATTACCTCTGATAATTCAGCTTCCCCAACTCCAAGCCCCATGATGAAGCGCTATTACCAAGATTATTCATCTAAATGACCCGTTTAGTGGAGTCCTGCAGTTGATTTGTAAACACTGCTTTGGATTTATTTCATATTCCTATTTCATGCTTAGAATTGTACATCATAGAGAGAGGGAATTTGGCCTATTCTATCCATGCTACCAGTTGATGGGCTGAGGAATGGTAGATGGAGTTCAGTTTAGATAAATGTGAGTTGCTGCATTTTGGAAAAGCAAATCAGAACAGAACTTATACACTTAATGGTAAGGTCCTAGGGAGCGTTGCTGAACAAAGAGACCTTGGGAGTGCAGGTTCATAGTTCCTTGAAAGTGGAGTCGCAGGTAGATAGGATAGTGAAGAAGGCGTTTGGTATGCTTTCCTTTATTGTTTTGAGTATTGAGTTTCAGAGTTGGGAGGTAATGTTGCGGCTGTATAGGGCATTGATTAGGCCACTTTGGAATATTGCATGCAACTCTGGTCTCCTTCCTATTGGAAGGATGTTGTGAAACTTGAAAGGGTTCAGAAAAGATTTACAAGGATGTTGCCAGGGTTGGAGGATTTGAGCTATAGGGAGAGGCTGAACAGGCTGGGGCTGGTTTCCCTGAAGTGTCAGAGGCTGAGGGCTGACCTTAGAGGTTTACAAAATTATGAGGGGCATAGATAGGATAAATAGACAAGGTCTTTTACCTGGGTGGGGGGTTCAGAACTAATGGGCATAGGTTTAGGATGAGAACAGAACGATATAAAAGGGACCAAAGGGGCAATGTTTTCATACAGAGGGTGGTGCATGCATGGAATGAGCTGACAGGGGAAGTGGCGGAGGCTGGTACAATTGCAACATTTAAAAGGCATCTGGATGGTTTATGTATAGGCAGGGTTTAGAGGGCTATGGGCCAAGTGCTAGCAAATAGTTTGTATCGGTTTAGATGAAGGTCAGCATGAACGAGTTGGACAGAAGGGTCTATTTCCATGCTGTATATCTATATGACTACTACTCTGAATTGAAAAATACAATTTAATTTTGGGCAACATGTTTCAGCTCATCAAACTTGCTACATAAAAACAAAAACAATTCCTTACGGTTTAATTTGGCAGTTCTTAGTTTGAAGGATAATAGTCTCCGAATTCTGTCGCAGTCCTTCATAGAATCATCATAGAGTCCTTACTGTCTGATAGCAAGCCGTTCGGCCCAACAAGTCCACACCAACCATCCGAAGAGCATCCACTCCGACCCAACTCCCCCATCCTATCCGAGTCCTGTTACCCTGCATTTCCCATGGCTAATCCACCCAACCTGCACATCTTTGGACTGTCTAAGAAACCAGAGTGCCCGGAGGAAACCCATGCAGTCACAAGGGTTTTGTGCACACTCCATACAGACAGTCACCCGAAGCGGAGTACCTGGTGCTGTGAAGCAACAATGCTAACCACTGTGCCACCCCTGGTTTTGTTTTGGTTAGTGAAAATGGGAAGGAGGAATTTAAGCTAACTCGGCCATTGCAGCTTGGTCACACCCAGTTCATTAGTATTGGGAATCATATATACAGTCAACCATATCTGATATAGACGAATAGTACTTCAAAACACTACTATCTTCATTCTGAATAATGTTTTTGTTTATGAAAGATCCAGAGTGGTCACAGGGCCAACAAAATGGAAACTAATGCTGAAAATATTGTGTAATATTTGTTATTTAAAGAAAGCAATTTGTATCATAAGATGTAATGGAAACAAAAGCAAATATGGAGTTGTTGATTTATGAAAAACTGAAGATACATTTATTCTTTGTAAATCTTGATTTGACAGGTAACAATCATCATTTACCTTACTGTTGTTGGAGCTCTACTGGTGTATATGGCATTCCTGATGATAGTGGATCCACTTATCCGAAAACCGGATTCATATATTCAACCTCTGCACAATGAGGAAGACACTGAGGTATGGAAAGTGAATTATAATTCCAGGTGGGTTTTTACAATAAGTGGGAGGTACCTACAAACCTGCGAATCATTCACCTTTACGTGATTGATCAGTGCCAAATGTGAGAACTTTTTATATGGCTTTGTAATGTACTATTATCATTAATTGCTGTCTCACTCTCTGTTGAAATGTCATCATTAATTTGTGAACACAGGTTAATTTTATACTCTGCATTTAATAGCAGTTAATGAACTTTTTAACATAGAATGAGATTTTTTTCTTTTAGTTCTCTTTCATGTTGTTCTTCGTTGTTTCCCACTGGTTTTCAAACTGTTACAGATGATGTCACTGCTTATGATCATGTTTATTATTCAATGTTCCTTCAATAAATAGGAATTCTACTTAAGAAGGTGTGCAAAAATTCATATCAAACATGGTCTTGACTTAAAGTACCAAACCAAAAGTTGGCTGCTCATGAGAGGTATATTCTAACAATGTGGGATGGATGAGCTCTGTCCAGAGCTATCAGCGTTTTGGAAACTTTTGTTCCTAAGTTTTATTGATAATCACTTAATAGATCAACAATCCACTTGTCTGGCCATGTAGCAAAAAAAAATGCATTGTAGTAACCAAGTACTTGCACATTATAAGTAAAAGTGAAAGGAATTGAATAGGAGAAGAGATACTTGGAAAGGGATTTGAGAGTGTAGAGACATCACACTGAGAATACAGCTAGAACTAATCTCCAGAGATTACACTCTGGATAAGAATGTGCACACATTGGCTTTGCAATGTACTATTATCATTAATTGCTGTCTCATTCTCTGTTGAAATGTCATCATTAATTGCTCAATACAGCACTCTCCAATGTAATGGTCGTTACTCAGTACTGTACTTTGCAATGTAATGTTATGCTTCACTATCTCAGGCAACTTCTGAGGTTCGAAGTCAAAAGAAGAGAAAATATTACGATATCTTTCAAAAGTCTTGATGTATTGCTGTGGGCTTTAGGTTTGGCTTGTTGATTTGGAAATCTGTATACGACTTGATTAGCTTCGTGAGTAATGTACTGTAGAACCTAAATAGGCCTCATGTTTGATTCATGGCTTGTACTCAATTGACTAGGTAAGCAGTTACAGAATTGTTAATAGTCTCAGTGCCTCCAGGCTGAGAATAACAAATCAGACATTTTTACACTCCTTGTCTGGTAGATCCTACTAGAAAGTACAGATTTGCTTTTCATAGAATTTGAGATTACTTTACCAAGTCCCTGAGCATGATCACAGTAGAAAAGTATTTTGCAGGGCTAATCACTTCCCACTCGTCAGAACCGTAAGGAAATAAGGGAAAGACGTGATATTGTGTTAGTTGTAATACAACTGGCAGAAGCATGGATTACTCGATGGTAAAGATTCGGTCACGTTATTGACTTTCCACTAGAAATGTTGCTCGAAAACATCCAATAGTAGTGAGGAAAGAAAAAGAATCCCACTCACCCCTGCCACTAAGAAAGCTGAGATCAGCAATGTCAAAGGAATACCACCTCCTGCAGGTTTCCCCGCAGGTCATATGCCATCCTGACCTCCTTGTGCATTCCAGTTTGTTCATCAGGTGGTTAAGTGAACTGGAATGCTTATGAGGTATCATTGGCATTGCTGGAGTCATTAAAGTCCTTCATCGAAAGACATCTGACATCCTTATCTGGTCTGACATTTGTGTTTCCAGATTCTCCTCCAAGTGTTTACTCTTAAATGGCTGAGCAAGCCACTCAATTGTATCAAACTGCTAAGAAGTCTATGAAAAGGAATGGAACTGCGCAGAACACCTGGCACTAGCATTGCCACTCGACAATAACAAACCCAGCCCTATCAATTTGCAGTGACCTACTTATTAACATCTAAGGGCTTGTACCAGAATTGGGAGAGCTGATATACTGATTTTAAGGAAGAGTCTGATATAATTGTCATCACAGAATTTTACCTTACAGGCTATGTCACAGACACCACCATCATAATCCCTGCTTATCTGCTGCCTCACCCACAAGACAGATTCAGCAGAAGTGGTGGCACGGTGGTATACAGTCAGGAGAGAGTTGTCCTGGGAGTCCTCAGCATTGACTCTGGACCCCATGAACATTGGTTCACATATTGGCAGGGAAACCTCCTTTCTGATGCCCACCTCCCAGACCCCTCAGCAGGTGAATCCATGCTCCTCTATGTTAAACACCAATTTGGGAAAAAAGCATTTGAGTATGGCAAGGATATAGAATGCATTCTGTCTGGGGCGACTTCAATGCCCTTCACCAAGAGGTGCTCAGCAGCATCACTAACCACCAAATTAGTCGAGTCCAAAAGGACATAGATACTAGACTGGGTCAGCTCATGGTGAAGACACCAACAAAAAGGAAAAATATGTTTGACCTCATCCTCCCCAATCTACCTGTCCGAGATGCATCTGCCCATGACACTACTAGGAGGAGTTTTTACTTTTTTTTTCTGTGATGTGGGTGTCACTGCAAGGCTAGAATTTGTCATGCATCCCCTAATTGCCCATGAACTGAGTGACTTATTAGACCTTTTGGAGGACAGTGAAGAGTCAACCACGTACTGTGGGTTTGGAATCACATCAAACCAGACCAAGTAAGAGAGACAGATTTCCTTCCCAAAAAGACTCACCATCACTGAAGCCAGTTTTATGTTTCTGATTTATTAACTAAATTTATGTTCCACCATTACTATGGTAGGATTTGACAGCTCGTCCCCAGGGCATTAATCTGGCGCTGTGGATTACTAACCAGTCCAGTGGCATATCACTGTGTCACCGTTTGCAAAAACACAGTACTTGTGAAGATGAAGTGCCCTCCTTCCATTGAGGATACCCTCCATCATGTGTGACATTGCCACTGTGCTAAATGGAATAGGTTTTGAACAGATTGAGCAATTCCAAAAAATATCCATGATGCCCTGTGGGTCATGAGCAGCAGCAGGACTGTGTTCTCCAACCATCTGTAATCTCACAGCTTGGCACATCCTCTACCCCTACCATCAGCCAGGTGATCAGCCCTAATTGAGTGAAGATCGCCAAGAACAGCACTGAACGTACCTGAAATTGA
This sequence comes from Chiloscyllium plagiosum, assembly GCF_004010195.1. Classification (NCBI taxonomy): domain Eukaryota; kingdom Metazoa; phylum Chordata; class Chondrichthyes; order Orectolobiformes; family Hemiscylliidae; genus Chiloscyllium; species Chiloscyllium plagiosum. Next base: position 44,786,490 of record NC_057735.1, read on the forward strand.
AGTGTCCATCTGGTAAAGCTACAACACAGAACCACTAGCATGTCAAACAGCAGAAGCAGTATGGCAATAGACTGGAGTAAATGATTCCATAATAAATGGATCAGTATAAACTCTGCAATCTGATGATATCCAGCTGTGAATGGTATTGGAAAGTTAAACCACTAACAGGAGCAGGAGGCCCCATAACTATCCACATTCATAATGTTGGGGGACAGAGCACTTCACTACAGAAAAAAACCAAGGATGAAGCATTTGCAACCATCTTCATCCAGAGGTGCTGAATGGATGATCCCCAGCATTACCAATGTCACTCTTTAACCAATTTGATTCATTTGTTTGATGTAAAGAATTAGCTGAAGGCACTGGATACCTCAGAAGCTATGAGTCGACTAGATTCGGCAACAGTACCATATAAAAAGGATTAGCTGCACGAAACTATTCCAGTGCAACTATAACACTGGGATCTACCTAGCAATGTGCAAAATTGCCCAAGTATGTCCTGTCCACAGTAAGGAGGGAAAATCCAACTTTAGTCAATTAGTTCCTACTGGTCTGGCTTTGCAGAGTGAGGGAATGGGTTTTCAACTGTGCTGCCAAGTGCTGCTTCCTCCTTAATAACCTTCTCATTGACACTCAGTTTGGGTTCTGCCAGGATCACTCAGCCCCTGACCTCACTAAAACATCTTCCAAATGTAGGCAAAAGAGCTGAATTCCAGAGATTAGGTGAAAACAATTGCCCTTGACATCAAGAAAGCATTTTTCGGAGTGTGGTGTCATGGAGCTGGAATCCGAGCAAATCAGGAGGAAAACTCTCCAGTGGTTGGAGTCGTGCTTACACCAAAGGAAGATAGTTGTTGGAGGTTATTCATCTTTAATCCTGGGACATCTCTTTCTGCAAGAGTTCCTCAAGCAGTGTCCAAGGCCCAACGTTTTCAGCTGTTTCATCCGTGACCATCTCTCCTCCTCCTCCACCTCCTCCTGTCTCCTCCACTCCTCCCCACCCCACCCCACCCCCAGCCAAATGCACAATATAGAGTCATAGAGATGTACAGCATGGAAACAGACTCTTTAGTCCAACCCGTCCGTGCCGACCAGATATCCCAACCCAATCTAGTCCCACATGGCCCATATCCCATCAAACCCTTCCTATTCCTATACCCATCCAGATGCCTTTTAAATGTTGCCATTATACCAGCCTCCACCACTTCCTCTGGCAGCTCATTCCATACATGTACCACCCTCTGCATGAAAACATTTCCCCTTACGTCTCTTTTATATCTTTTCCTTCTCACCCTAAACCTATGCCCTCTAGTTCTGGACTCCTCCACCCCAGGGAAAAAAACTGTATATTTATGATTTTATAAACCTCTATAAGGTCACCCCTTCAGCCTCCTATGCTCCAGAGAAAACAGTCCCTCTCTATAGCTCAAATTCTCCAACCTTGGCAACATCCTTGTAAATCTTTTCTGAACCCTCTCAAGCTTCAGAACACCCTTCCGATAGGAAGGATGTAATTGTACACAATATTCCAACAGTGGCCTAACCAATGCCCTCTACACTCGCAACATGACCTCCCAACTCCTGTACTCAATACTCTGACCAATAAAGGAAAGCATACCAAACGCCTTCTTCACTATCATATCTACCTGCGACTCCACTTTCAAGGAGCTATGAACCTGCATTCCAGGTTATCTTTGAAGTGTATAAGTCCCGCTAAGATTTGCTTTCCCAAAATGTAGCACCTCGCATTTAATTAAATTCTATCTGCCACCTTTCAGCATATTGCCCCATCTGATCAGCACTTCCATCCGCATTTGTAGTTCCTCAGATACAGTGAAGCCTTTATTCATATGCAGCAAGTTCTGGACAGCTTCCAGACTTGGGCTGATAAATGGCAAGTGTTAGGACTTTGAACCATTGATTTAACTTATAAAAGTGGTACAGTGTTTAGCACTGCTGCCTCAACTTCATTTCTACCCTCTGGTGATGTCTGTGTGGAGTTCATGCATTCTTCCTATGTCTGTGTGGGTTTCCTGCAGGTGTTCTGGTTTCCAGTTCCGTGATGTGCAGGTTAGGTGGATTGGCCATGCAAAAGTGCCCATAGTCTCAAGGAATGTGCAGGCTAAGTGGGTTAGCAGCGTTGTAGGGCTAGGGCAGTGCGTCTGGATAGGATGCTGTTCAGAGGGTTGGTGTGGATTCTATGGGCTTAATAGCCTGCCTCAACACTAAGGGTTCTGTGATTTTATGAAGCTTAATGTGCATTTTGTATTTTGTATGTTTGATAGTGAAGGCCATAGTTAGAATTTTGCTTTAGAGTTTTCGTGAGTGGCTTTGAGAATTCTGGAAGTATTTTGTTTCCGTGTATTTTTAATGAGGTATTACAATCCTTGAAATGAAGAGACAGTAATTAGTAGCTGATTTATTTTTAACAACCTAGAAAAAGTGTGCTGTTCCAGATTGACAGGATGCGGGGACACCGAGTGAGAGACAAAACCTATATGTCACTCAACCAATGGGGGGAAAATAAAACTGAGTTTAGGTAACTTGTGTTTTCTCTAAAGTTAATATAATGGTGAATTTAGTTTGCAGTTAGTTTTAGCTGACTCAGGGAGAGCTTGCAGCTGAAGGCAAAACTATGAAGTAGAAGTACAGAAATTTACAGGAAGGAAGCCAGTTGAAGCTGTGCCAGCTGAGTAGGAGGGTTTGGTGTGGAGATAGCGATATCCCTTCACTGGAGTATTTGGTGTTGTAAGAATGTTTGAGGTAAAGGTAATAGTGTGAATTTGAATTCTTTTCTGGGGCTTTTCATGAAATCTTTTCAGATTTCATTTTTGCTTGGAGAAATGTAGTTCATGTTTTCATACAGTCAGTTCTTCCAAAACGCAATGGTTGTGTTATTGTGTAACTCTGCATTATAGAAAAGTCATGCTTTATAAACAGTGCTTAAAGTGTTGGCAATGTAATCACTTTACAGCCAACACATGTTTTAAACATTTGCCCTTTAGAAACGGCATCACCAATTCATCAGTTGCATTACAGCCAATTCGTAATGACGAAATGGACGTTATAGCAGAACGACCTGTATTTAAATAATGTTTTGCTCTTTACATTAAAAGTATACAGACAGACTTTTGTGAATGGGTTTAATATCTGACCTCAAGCGTTTAAAAACATTTTCTCTGCAATCTAATTGGTCCAGCGTTTGCATCAGCTAAGCTCTTGATGCAAGTAACATACACAACACGGTGCCTTCTCAAACAGAAGTGATTCTAACTTAGCTCCATGAGCTTCAATGGCATTACATCCTGGGGGTCCTACTGACCAGAAACTGAACTAGAAAAGCCATATAGATTCAGTGCCAAAAAAGCAGGTCAGAGTCTAGAATTTCTGGAGCAAGTAACTCTCTCTCTTCTTGACTCCTAAAACCCTAGCCACAAGACCCAAGTAAAGAGTGTGATGAAATACTCTTCAACTGTCTGCTTTTAGTGCAGTTCCAACAATACTCCAGTAGCAGGACAAAGCAGCCAGGCACCCAAACCAACACCTTTTTAATGTATAATTCCTCCACGCCAATGAACAGTGGCAGCTGTCTGTACCATCTGCAAGATTTTGTGCAAAAACTCAGCTAGGCTCCTTCAACGGCTTGTTTGAAATGCACAAGCTCCACAGTTTTAAAAAAACAAATGCAGCAGTTGGGTGGGAGCAACACCTGTAAGGTCCCCTCCATCTTGATTTAAAACTGTTACTTTTCCTTCATTGTCACTAGATCAAAATCCTGCAACTCCCACTCTAACAATACTGTAGGTGTACCTTCCTCCTGAAGAAAGGTTGAAACTCAAGTAAAATTGGCTGGACGAAGAAGTCTAATGAAAAGCTACAACCTGATTTACATGGTAATGATGACCCAAAAGGTAAAACCAGTAAAATTGGTTTGACTCTTTTTTATTCTTAGCAGAAGCCCAGTGTGACTGGTTCATTCATTTCCAAGTATTACTGATTTTTGTTACTGGACTTTCCTCAAGCTGGAACTTTTCTCTATTAACATAGAAACATTGCCTAGATATGATTTTAATTCCAATTGGACATTTTTTTTTATTGCCTCGAAAGGTTGTGGTCTCAGACTTATTCAAGGTTATGGTATTTAATACAGACTGACATTCCTGTGCAGTACTGACAGACTGCTGCATTGTCAGTGATGCATTTCAGATATGACACTAAACTTAAACACCTTTTCTGATCAGGTGAATATCAACAATTCTGTGACAGTATTCAGAGCAGTGCATTAAGTTCTCTTCCTTCATTTTCCACCCCTGCCACTGCAAAAATGAACTACTTGTTCACCTTACTAATATTTATGAGAATGTTCTAGTTCAGAATGATGCCTGCATTGCTTACAAAGTATACTTATGTGCAGCACATGAGGATCATGTAATGATCTTGCAGTAACAATAATAGCATGCTGTATAAATGTGAGCCTTGCATAAAGTGCTAATGTTTCTACTTTCTGGTTAATATTCCAATCACTGAACCCGTTGTCCCAAACATTGCTTTCAGGATACATTTTGTTGAGTATTTCCCCCTTCTTGTTATTTTATTGTTGGGTAACTATGTTTAATCTTTAAGTTTTTTTGCTTTCAGAATTTCTTATTTAATGGTTCTAGCTTTTAAAATTACCTGTGTAATCTAAAAATAAAACGTATATTTAAGATCAAACAACTTTTTTAAAAAAAGCTTACCACGCTTCCTGCCACTCCTGTTTTAATAGATTTATTGCAGTCATTTCCGACTTTGTTTACAGTGTAGTGATGCTTCTAATACTAGGTTGGGTAAAATTTATTCATGCCAGTCTGTGTGAGGGCTGATGAGAGCCAACGTAGGTGGTCTGATGATAACAAGAGGAAATGAATTTTACAAGTGCTTATTATGAGGTAAGAAATCACAATGTTAGGCTGGTCGAATGTCAGTGAGCAACGCACAGTCAGCCACTTCAGGATGTCATCAGCAGTTAAAAACAATCTCCATTTATGTTTCAAGACGTTATCTGGACAGAATAGAAATCTCAAGTCGTCACAGCTTTTACCTTATGTGGCTATGCCATGATGTTGAGTGGCGTCTGAAATCCGAGATTTCACTTTGTTGATGGTTCTCATTCTTTTTGAAGTGGATGTTATGAGCACCTAAAACTAATTTCCATACACCTGTGATGGGCCTGATTGAACATGAGTCTATGCCTGGTCTCCTCACATAGACAATGCCGCATAGACTAGAAACTCTGCTGAGTTGACCAGCACAACATTGGAGGCCTTGATGCTCCAGGATTGAGTGGAATAACAACTAGTTTTTTTTTGTTTGCAGCTGTTTCCTGCTAACCCTTGCTAGGAGACGTGTTATTGTGGTGAGGTTGGATCAGGTTCCAGGGTGCTGCTATCCTAATCACTGTCAGTACACTGTCAGGCGCACTCTCAAATAATAATTCGGATAAGCTACCAGAGAGCTTTTGAGATTCCGTTCTCACTCTTTGGAACATTTATTCCTTCAGGATGGGAGGAACTAGAAAAGATAGTTATACGTATAAAATCTATACAATGTATACTCATTTTAGCAGGTGAAAGTCATTAAGCGTGGATTTAATTTGATTTGACCTGAACAGTACAATTATTAATCAGTCACAATTAATTAAAACAAGCATTGTGGTCCTTCAAAAAGGGTGTATCCATCTACCAGTAGTCACTGTCAATGGACTACATCCTCGACTTTAACCAACCTTATTTTGTATGTTAGGATGAAAGGCAGAGTAAATTCTGACATTCCTTTTGCAGAGGAAAATATAAATCGAATTGGAAGGAAACAAAAAGTCTGATTTCATTTCTGACAGAAATTATGATAACCATTTAACATGATATAACACTCAAGTGCTCCAAGCTGATGGAATAGCAAGGCTGACCTCTCTAAGTGTCTCACATCTGTAAATAATGTCCCTTAAATTCAATTTTTCATGCCTTTTTTTTTCAAAGAAATAAAACACATCTTACTGCCCAATACTGCAACTTCTCCAGCGATAGGTACATGAATAATCTGATATAAGGGTAATCTCTTCCTCTGTGCAGAGCCAATACTGTTCAAATTACACTTCTAATTATGTGCTTTGGGGTCTTGATAACAATAAAGAGAGGATTTTTTTTTTCTAATTCATTTATGGGAAGCTGTAGCTGCAGTTATTGCTCATCTCTTGTTGCCCCTGAGAAAGTGATGGTGAGCTGCCTTGAACTGCTGCAATCCATTTGTTGTAGGTACACACAGTGCTGTTAGGGAAAGAATTCCAGGATCTCGACCCAGTAACGCTAAAGTAATATATTTACAAGTCAGAATGATGAGTGACTTGGAGGAGATCTTGCGATTAGTGGTGTTCCCATATATCTGTGGGTGCTGTCCTTCTAGATGGTGGTGATTGTGAGTTTGAATTTATCCTATCTATGCCCTTCATAACCTTGTACATCTCGATAAGGTCAACCCTCATTCTCCTACATTCCAAGGAATAAAATCCTATCCTGGCCAAGCTCTTCCTATAACTCAGGCCTGCTGGTCCCGGCAAAATCCTCGTAAGTCTTTGCACTCTATCCAGTTTAATTATGTCTTTCCAATACCAGGGTGTCCAAAACTGCACACAATACTCTAAGTGCGGCCTCACCAAAGACTAACATAATGTCCCAACTTCTATACTCAGTACCTCGACCAATGAAGGCCTTCTTCACCACCCTATCTACCTGTGACACCACTTTAAAAGAACTATGTACTTGTATTCCTGGGTTCCTCCGTTCCACAACGTTCCTCTTCAGGACTTTACCATTAACTATATAAGTCCTACCTTGGTTTGACTTTCCAAAGTGCAACACCTCACACTTAACTGTAAATTCCATTTGCCTTTCCTCAGCCCACATCTCCATCTGATCAAGATTCTTGTATAATTTTTGATAACCTTCCTAAGAGCAATACCTTCTGATTTTGTATCATCCACAAACTTACTAATCGTGCCTCATACATTCACATCCAGTCACCAGTAAAGAAATTAAATGTGTCCTCAACTTTGCTATGAAATGGATGATTTGGCTCCAGCAATCTTTACAGCCTTGGTCTAACTTGGACAGAGAGGCTGAATTCCTGAATTTCTTGAGTAACATATGCTAAACATGCCACTGCTACCCTTTAGAAAGATAAAGGCAAATGGTGCATGGGGAGTGTCAGCTCTTCCAAATTCTCCTCCAAGCCACATGCCAACCTAACTTGGAAATATACCACCGTTCCTTCATCAAGTCAAAATCTCCAGAACTCCTTTGCTTAGCCAGACTAGGGGAATTTTGGTTCAAGAAGCTGACTCACCACCACCTTTTCAAGAGTAAATAGGGATACTCAATAAATGCTATCATTTATGCAAACAAATTATATTTAATGCTCTCGTTGGTTATATGATTGAGCTTTCAAATCAATGGAAAATTGTTGGCACAGTGGCTTGGTGGTTCCTGGCACTGCTGCCTTGCAGCACCAGGGACCTGAGTTTGATTCCTGCCTCAGGTGACTGTCTTTGTCTTTGTAGAGTTTGTACATTCTCCCTGTGTCTGCATGGTTTCCTCCCACAATCCAAAGATCTGCACGTTGGTGAACTGGCCATGCTAAATAGCCCATAGTGTTCAGAGATGTGTAGGTTAGGTACATTAGTCAGGGGTAAATGTTGAATAATAGAGTAGGGGAATGGGTGTGGGTGGGTTGTTCTTCCGAGGGTCGATGTGGACTTGTTGGGCCAAGTGGCCTGTTTCCACACTGTAGGGATTCTATGATATTCAAATTTTAGTATTGACCAGCTTCACATCAATTCACATTCAGTACCATAAAATTGCAAACATAGCCTTGATGCACAGAAACTGTAGCTGTCTGGTAATGGGTGGTGGTGGGAAATTTCAGACAATGAACCAACAATGTAACATTCAAGCAGTTTATTACCACTACTGATTCAGTGGAGGAGTCCAGTGTGTGGGTGGCCTGTGAGACATATCAAAACATTGTGTTCACGAAATGAGTCTTCCTCACCCTTGCTATGTGAGCAACTCTTGGTTCTCACAAAGGTTTAGAACAGGCTGCTGCAATTGAGTATGATCTGCTAAGCAGCTCTAACTGATAGCACTGCTTTTGTGTATTATGTGAATGGCAAAGGCTGAAGCGCCTCTCTTGTAGTTGCTTCCTGAGTTTGTGTCTCTGTAGCTTTGCATCTTTATACATAAATTATATAAATAGTTGCTGAGAATTTGGTGTTTTGACATTTTACTTCCCTTTGGTATTTTTGAGCTTGGATTACTTTGTGTTTCTTTGAGTCTACGTTTGCTTGAGTAAAAGCTCAAACTGTCAGTTTGCAGGAAGTGTGCTTGTTTTAGATTGTGCAATTGCATTCCTACTATAAGATGTGAATTAATCCTTTGAGTGCTGGGCGGAGATCTGAATCTGTCTGGCAGTTTATCTTGTCATGAGAGATTTGAGTTGCCCTTACAGCCATAGTTTTAATGCCTCACTGGTCAGTTTTTCTTTGTAGTCGGTGATTCTATTTGAGGAGACTCTTTGATCGTCACTTGTGCTATTTTCCAAATTATTTTCGTTGCAGAGGTAATGAAAGCCTATGGATTCTAGCCTGATTTTAAAAAGAGCTCCATTAAACCCACACAAAACAGTTTGTTGCCATTGGTAGGTTTGTTTTTCTGCAATGTTTCAGTACTGTCAACAATTATTCATCGCGTAAACACACAGGAAAGTACCAGACTTTGCTCAGAGATCGGGATCAGTGTGATGCAAAGAGAAATGTTTCTGATGAGTTGTTCAGCGGAAAGGTCAGAGAAAATAGAAGCTGTTAGGGTATTTTGGCTATGTCTGGAAGAATTAAGTACTTTGTTAGATAGGATTAGATTCCTGAAGAAGGGCTTATGCCTGAAACATCGATTCTCCTGTTCCCTGGATGCTGCCTGACCTGCTGCACTTTTCCAGAAACACCTTTTCTACTTTGTTAGATAGTAAACCATGAGTGGGGTAGCCTTTACCAGTCAGGGAATTAATTCATGTCACTCAAGAGGAAAGCTCCTCCTCAAGAATGTTCAGTTTTACTTGAACTGATGGAGGTACAAAGTTACTTTAGTGTCAACAGAAAAGAGGTTAAAGTTATGACATTCGATGAAATACAACGTACCAAGAAACAAAAAATTTACAACACACCTCATTCACTTGTTCACTGGCCGAAGAATAATTCCCAAACATCTGTTAGGATTGGGTCCACTCTGCTGAGAACGAAGCCAACACAGCACAAATTATGGCAGGGAGGAGAGGTGTTGTAAGCAAAACAGAGGACAGATATTATGCCTGAATTTGTTTAACTTAACATTGTTATACCTCCAGCTTGCATTGAGCTTCATTGGAACCACCTCATCTTTTTACTTAGGCACCTGGACAATGAACCCATTTTCTCTTTTCATACTTAACATTTACACATCTATCGCTCCTTTGGCACTATTAGCTCTCTCTTTTATCTTTTGCTGTTGGCACCCTCATCTGTTCCACTCACTTCTCATCCCCAACAGCATAAAACAAGCTGTGATGCTCATTGTTGGGTTCCTTGCTTTTTTGTAATATACATCAATTTAGACATAACTGTAGGATGCATGATCACAAGGTTTGCAGATGGTACAATAATTGGCTGTGTGGGTGAAAGTGAGGAAGAGTACTGTAAATGGCAGGAAGATGTCAACTAGGTAGGCAGCAATTGGAATTTATCCAAGATAAGTAAAGATTTAGGGAGTATAAACAAAGTTAAGAAATGCACACTAATTCAGCTGCTGAGAAGTGTAGAGGAATAGACACCTTGAAATCTACGGGTTGAGAGTGTGGTGCTGGAAAAGCACAGCAGGTTAGGCAGCATCCAAGGAGGAGGAGAATCGATGTTTCAGGTAAAAGCCCTTTGTTAGGAATGTGACAACGAAGGGCTTTTGCCTGAAACCTCTATTTTCCTGCTGCTCAGATGCTACTGACCTGCTGTGCTTTTCCAGCACCACTCTCTCTATTCTAATCTCCAACATCCGCAGTCCTCACTTTCGCCACCTTGAAATATATGCCCACGAATTCTTGAAGGTCACAGGAGGTATATCCAAAATGATTAAGATAACATTCAGGAAACTTCCTTTTATTAGCCACGATATGGAATATAAGAACCATGACATTGTGCTGGCATTGTATTAAAGAAAACTGGTTAAACTACAGCTAGAGTACAACATACTATTCTGATCATTGCCTTATAGGCAAGGAGCCCTGAATTTTTTCAACCAGGAAGACAACGTGGGTCCCTGGAATTCATGTTAGAATTTGCTTGCATTTGGGAGAGTTTTACAAGTGGGCAGAATAATCATTGAAGAGCACTAACAGAGGCAATTAAGTGATAAAATTATAAACTCAGAAGAGGCCTATGAAAGCTCAGTGTGTGAAAAATCCAGTTTATTACAATGCTTAACTTCTGTAGTTCAATTTGGAGTCTTGTTATTTATAGCAGTATTATTTTCCTGATCATGTGCCGTTTAATGAGTCAGCATGTTTTTGTGCTAGTTAACTGTTTTATTGGCAGTGGTTCTGTTGATAGTTGTATGATTGTCTAATGCAGAATGAGTCAGTAGTTTTTATGTTATCTAAAGCAAGCAATAACACTCTTTCCAATTCCTAATATAGGTCCGCGTTCGGCTTTGTCATGACTTGTATTCAACAGGCTAGTTAGAAGTTTCTCAGAAGTCCTATTTATCAAAATATTCGATGTTGCACTTCTTGTGAAGAATGTGTAAAACTTTATTATGCTGCATTTTGGGCATAATTTTGAACTCTGTGTAAGGGGAACTGTGTTCAGTGGAGCAGAGGAACAGGAGTAGGCCCATGCAGCCCCTCAAGCCTGTTGTGCTACTTAATGAGATCTTGTCTGATCTCTGGCCTAACTCCATAAACTTGCCTTTGGTCGATAGATTTTTTTTTTAAAGACAAGTTTTTATCTATCTCAGATTTATAACTAACAACTGGTCAAGCAGCAACTACTGTTTGTGGAAGAGAGTTCCAAAACTCTACTGCTCTTTTGTATGTAGAAGAGCTTCCTAACATCTCTCCTGGACAGTCTGGTCCAATTTTCAAACTGTTCCTCATTGTCCCAGTAGTAGGCATAAGGTGGAAAATATGCAACTGTCTAAATTAACAAGACTCTATATGCATCCAGTGCAGTTAACCTTTCTGATCTGAATGCTGCTTAGAAGGTTAACCATTAGTGTGTTTATAATCCCAAAGAAATCTGCATTTATAAGTGAATCTAGATTTCTCTTTCAGACTTAAAGCAATCTGCATGGTTTATAGTATAACACTGACAAGCTCTAATTACATTGAAGTGGTACATAATATGAAGGTCAACATTATCCTTCATTTCCTTCTCCCTTATGATTTGAAAGGCTATTTTTAGGGTTACTACCTCCCAGAACGCTGTAATGTTCTGACTGGCTGCTCATGTTTAGAAAATAAAAAGATCCAACAAAGCAATTCTATAAAAATGAAAAACACGTTGTTCCACTGTGTTTCATATACACTATTACTCTTTTCTGGTTCAGAAGAATTTCCAGCAAATGGGGGCCAGTTTTCAAAGCCCAAGTCACCATTCGCCAGAATTCCCTATATTCCAAAATACACCTTATGGGTCGGAAGATAGCAAACATAATTTCATCAGGTGCTTCAGGAGGTTATTAGACCAACACAGGCACAACGAATTGGATAGTCAAAAGAAATTAGCAGGAATTGAGGATTACATAATAGATTATAAAAACACTGGGAATAAATTGGTCATTTTCATTGTCAGGCTGTAATAAGTTGGATAAGTACAAAGATCAGTGCTTGAGTTTCAGCTATTTGCATTGTGCAGTCCGGTCTGCTATAACACACCTTGAATTGGCTGTAGCGCGATTGAAGTATTTAGACCATTATTTGTAGAATGCCAAATTTCCTTGCCTCTTTTGGCTATAACACTATTCCAGTCCCATTGGTTTAAAAGATGCTGCTATTACGCGATTTTCTTATAATGTGTATCGCACAGGAATGGAATATAGTGTTACATATGAACAGACTGTATAGCAAAGACCAACTTGAGGAGATTGAGTGTAATGTATCTAATTGCTGATCATACAAATCTAGGTTGGAAATTAAACTGTGAGGAGATCACAAAGAGGCTACAAAAGGATTGTCACGCTAAATGAGTTGGTCAAAGATGTACAGATGGCACAAGTCGAGGAAGTTTAACATGCAGATACTCGAGCAATTATGCAGCAAACTGAAATGTGAATTTTTATTGCTAAGAGATTTGGAGCATGAGAACAGTTATTTAGGGACTTGCTAAGTGCAGGTATACGTCTCCTTACCTAAAAATAAAACCATCAACTTGTATTAAAGAAAATGCAACAAAGTCTCACTGGACTGATTTCTGGGATGACGGGTTTGTCCTGTGTCAAGATTAAAAATGTGAGCCTGTTATTTTCCAGAGTTTAAAGAATGAGTAGTGACCTAATTAAAACAGAAAAGATTTTTCAGGGACTTGACAGGGTAAGTGCTGAGAAGAACTAGGGATCAAAATCTCCAAAAAGAACCTTTTTATCCCAACTCTTTGCCTTCTGTCAGACAGCTAATCCTCAATCCATGCCAATAGCTCAGCTCGAACACTGTGGGCCCTCACCTTACTCAACAGCCTCCTGTGAGGTACCTTATCAGAGGCCTTTTGGAAGTCTTGATAGATAACATCCACTGGGTTTCCTGACTAACCTACTTGTTACCTCCCCTAACTAAATCCATGCTGACTTGTTCTAATCTGACCCTGCACTTCCAAGAATTTAGAAATCTCATCTTTAACGATGGATTCTAGAATTTTACCTACAGCTCAGGTTAGGCTAATCGGCCTATAATTTTCCATCTTTTATCTTGATCCTTTCTTGAACAAGGGGGTTACAACAGTGATTTTCCAATCGTCTGGGACTTTCCCTGACGCCAGTGATTTTTGAAAGATTACAACCAACGCCTCCACTATTTCTTCAGCCACCTCCCTCAGAACTCTAGGATTTATCAATTTTTAGACCTTTTAGCTTTTCAAGTTCTTTCTCTTTTGGAATGGCTACCATACTCAGCTCTGCCCCTTGACTCTCCATAAAACCAAAGTACAAAGGGATCTCAGAGTGCTAGTACAAGATTCTCGAAAGGTTGACTCGCAAATTGAGTCTGTGGTTAAGAAAGCAAATGTAATGTTGTCGTTTATCTCGAGGATTGGAATGTAAAAGCAGTGATGTGCTACTGAGATTTTGTAAAGCTTTGATTAGGCCCCATTTAGAATACTGTGTCCAGTTTTGGGCCCACACCTCAGGAGGGACATACTGGCACTGGAGCGTGTCCAGCGGAGGTTACACAAATGATCCGTGGAATGGTTGGCCTAACAGACGATGAATGGCTGAGGATCCTGGGATTGTATTCATTAGAGTTTAGAAGGTTGAGGGGAGACCTAATAGAAACTTATAAGATAATGCATGGCTTAGAAAGGATGGACGCTGGGAAATTGTTTGTCAGGCGGGGATACTAGGACTCATGGGCACAGCCTTAGAATTAGAGGGGGTCAATTTAGGACGGAAATGAGGAGACATTTCTTCAGCCAGACAGTGGTGGGCCTCTGGAATTCATTGCCAAGAAGCACAGTGGAGGCTGGGACGTTAAATGTCTTCAAGGCAGAGATCAATGGGCTGAATGGCCTTCCTTCCACTCCTATTTCTTATGGTCTTACAATCTCAGTGGACTGGTTTGGCCATTTATGACTGTAATAGGAAATTTCTACACTCAGAGTTGTGAAACCTTAGTTATCTATATGCAGGGAGCAATTGATGGTTAGTTGTTGTTAGTTAAATCAGAGATCAACTGAACACTCAGGAATCGAGGAATATGGGGATAGATAGGCATATGTAGCTTAAGTAGAAGATCAGTTTGACAATGGCAGAGGAGGCTCATGGTCAATTGTGCTGTTCTTGCTCCGATTTCTTCTGTTCTTTAGTTCTTGTGACTTGGAAAGGAAGTAGCACTGACTATGCATTCACCATTGGATGTTCCAGATAGATGTTGAATATATCCACGACTTTTCCCCCTCATTTGCCCAGTTTCTGTTTAACCTTTGATGTATAATTTGAATAATTATTTTGAGATTTGCAGTTATCACTACTTGTTTACACAGTATTAATTTTTCACACCAAGTTGGAACTTCGATATTAAATAAGAGATTTAGTGTTGTCGAAACTTAAGAGCAAACTATATGTTTTTAATCAGGACAGTTATTCAAAAGTAGTTTAAAAAAAAGATACATGAACAAACATTCCTTCTTAACATCTCCAGAATTAATTTAACAAAATCAACAGCCTAAAGCTAATAAAAGAAGTATTTAAGCTGATAATGAATAGAAATGATTATAAATAACTCACCAATGGGGCTCTGTATTTTCCACAGTGCTTCTATCATCCTCTGCTTAAAACATTTTTCAGGTTTTCTTTACACAACGCAATGATCATTGTTTCCACTGCTCTATATTCTATACCTTATGAACGCTCAATGTAAGTAAGGCTGTCCTTTTGACTGATTTAATGACTGCTCATTACCAAGTTCCTACTGAAGGAATTCACAGTGTATAAGTAAATTGCATTATTTTTGAAAACACTCTTGAATTTTCTCTTCCACTTCAATAGAAATTGTAAATAGTCCCAAAAACTAATTTGTCCCTTATAACTATAATTTGCCAACCTTGATTGAATCTCTGCTGTGCACTGTTCTGTTGTAAAGTCCCTTTTTAATGAAAATCAAGCTGTACCTTTGTACGAAACTTATAAAATCCAAGCATGTGTTGTCTTTTTGCTGCTTTTATTTACTTGTATTTCTGTGAAGTTATGTGTTTAAACCCCAGACTCTCCGTTCATGTATACGTTTTCAATACCTTCAACCTCTTTAAATGCTTACTCTGGTTTACCTAAACATTTTATAGCCTTCCATGTGTTTCAACACTCCTCCTCCGGTACGTTTTAATGTTTTATATTCTTTTTCCTTCATCTAGGTACCAGACAAAAATGGATCTATCCTTAAAATACACCTTTTCCAATCTGCACAATATTCATTTGTTCTGCTTCCTTATTTCCCGCTATTAATCAGACTTCATAGTCCTGCCACTACGTTTTCTTAGGAGTGTTTTGGTATAAACACCTTGTAAAGTTTTTTCTTTATGGAATGCCTCTCTCAATCTGTTTTTTTTTTTATTATTTAGAGGAATGTGGGCCAGTCTAGGAGAGTGGTAAAATATTAATAATAGTTCTTTTACTGCCACATCATAATGCCAACTCTTTAAAAAGTTCCATTATTACACGTTCAGAAGTGATGATATGCCAGTGACTCATGAAGTTTGTTTATACACGTAGGAAGTTAGATGGCAGAGCCCAAACTCTTATCTGTTTTCTTAAGCATCAAGCTACTCTACTGTACATCAATTGTTGCAATACATGTATGATGATCGTTGTTGAAAGGTTGCTTTAAATCTAGCCTTTGATATTAATTTCTCAGTGAAACCCCACCTTTGATACCACCTACTTCCTTTAAATGTTGCTGTTGACAGAACTGCAGCATTCTGATTTGCTTCATGTTTCTTGAGCTTTTTGAGATGAATTTTTCTCAACTCCAGCATGTAGGTGTTTGGTGTGAAATGTATTCTGTTGATTGATACGTCTCTGATCTTGCAAAGTGGTGAGACCTGTAGATTCCTTTCCACTCTAAGTCTCAACACTCCTTTAACCCTGCTACTCACAAGTCAGTATTTGTGTTAGTCACCTCCATTAGTAACAGAATTCACAAACAGCTAAATTAGCCCTGTGAGTTTTTATTGAATTGCCACAGACCTCTGCATCCCTTCTTTCGTGTCAGTCTAGCTTTTCTTATTCTTCTATTGCTTTTCCAGCTCCCTCTGTGTTGACCCTGATGACAAGTGTGTGCTGGAACATGTTGCCCCAATATTCCTTAAAATTTAGAGTCATAGACATGTACATCACGGAAACAGACCCTTTGGTCCAACCCGTCCATGCTGACTAGATATCCCAACCTAATCTAGTCCCATTTGCCAGTACTTGGCCCATATCCCTCTAAACTCTACCTATTCATATACCCATCCAGATGCCTTTTAAATGTTGCAATTGTACTGGCCTGCACCACTTCCTCTGACAGCTCATTCCCTACAAGCACCACCCTCTGTGAAAACATTGACCTTTAGGTCCCTTTTTAAGTTTTTCCCCTCTCACCCTAAACCTATGCCCTCTAATTCTGGACTCCCCCCACCCCAGGGAAAATACTTTGTCTATTTATCCTATCCATGCCCCTCATGATTTTATAAACCTCTATACAGTCACCCCTCAGCCCCTGAGACCAGATATCCCAACCTAATCTAGTCCCATTTGCCAGTATTTGGCCCATATCCTTCTAAACCCTACCTATTCATATACCCATCCAGATGCCTTGTAAATGTTGCAATTGTACTGGCCTGCACCACTTCCTCTGACAGCTCATTCCCTACAAGCACCACCCTCTGTGAAAACATTGACCCTTAGGTCCCTTTTTAAGTTTTTTCCCCTCTCACCCTAAACCTATGCCCTCTAATTCTGGACTCCCCCCACCCCAGGGAAAATACTTTGTCTATTTATCCTATCCATGCCCCTCATGATTTTATAAACCTCTATACAGTCACCCCTCAGCCCCTGACGCTCCAGGGTAAAAAGCTTAATCTCTTCAGCTTCCCCCTATAGCTCATATCCTCCAAGCCTGGAAACATCCTTGTAAATCTTTTCTGAACCCTTTCAGGTTTCACCACATCCTTCCCATAGGAAGGAGACCAGAATTGCACGCAATATTCCAAAAGTGGCCTAACCAATGTCCTGTACAGCTGTAACGTGACCTCCCAACACCTGTACTCAATACTCTGACCAATAAAGGAAAGCATACCAAACCCCTTCTTCACTATCCTATCTACCTGTGACTCCACTTTCAAGGAACTATGAACCTGCACTCCAAGGTCTCTTTGTTCAGCAACACTCCTCTGGCCAATACTATTAAATGTATAAGTCTTGCTCTGATTTGCCTTTTCAAATGCAGCACCTCATTTCTCTAAATTAAACTCCATTTGCCACTCCTCAGTCCATTGACCCATTTGATCATGATCCCATTGTAATCTGAGGTAACCTCCTTCACTGTCCACTACACCTCCAATTTTGGTGTCATCTACTAACTGTACCTGCTGTATTCACATCCATATCATTTATATAAATGATGAAAAATAGTGGACCTCGTACCAATCCTTGTGGCACTCCACTGGTCACAAGACTCCAGTCTGAAAAACAACCCTCCACCACCACCCTCTGGTCTTCTACCTTTTGAGCCAGTTCTGTATCCAAATGGCTCGTTCTCCCTGTATTCCATGAAATTTAACTTTGCTAGCCAGTCTACCATGAGGAACCTTGTCGAACGCCTTATTGAAGTCCATATAGATCACGTTCACTGCTCTGCCCTCATCCATACTCTTCATTACTACTTTAAAAAAAACTCAATCAAGTTTGAGACTTGATTTCCTATGCGCAAAGCCATGTTGACCATCCCTAAGTAGTCCTTGTCTTTCCAAATACATGTAAATCATGTCCCTCAGGATTCCCTCCAACAACTTGCCCACCACCAATGTCAGGCTCACCAATCTATAGATCCCTGCTTTTCCTTACCACTTTTCTGAAATAGTGGCACCATGCTAGCCAACCTCCAGTCTTCTGACACCTCACCTGTGACTGTCGATCCAGATATCTCAGCAAGGGGCCCAGCAATCACTTCCCTTGTTTCCCACAGATTTCTAGGGTATACCAAATCAGGTCCTGGGTATTTATCCATCTTTATGCTTTTCAAGACATCCAGCACCACCAGCTCTATAATATGGACATTTTTTCACAATATCACCATCTATTTCCCTACATCTATATCTGCCATGTCCTTCTCCACAGTAAACACTGATGTAAAATACTCATTTAGTATCTCCCCCATTCTCCTGCGGCTCCACACATAGGCTGCCTTGCTGATCTTTGACGGGCCCTATTCTATCCCCAGTTACCCTTTTTGTCCTTAATGTATTTACAGAATCCCTTTGGATACTCCTTAACCCTATTTGCCAAAGCTATCTCATGTCCTCTTTTTGCCCTCCTGATTCCCTGTTAAGTATGTTCTTACTGCCTTTATACTTTATGGATTCACTCGATCTCTGCTGTCTATACCTGACATATTTTTCCTCCTTTTTCTTAACCAAAACTTCCATTTCTCGAGTCATCTAGCATTCCCTATATCTACCAGCTTTGTCTTTCACCCAAACATGAATATACTGTCTCTGGACTCTTGTTTTCTCATTTTTGGAGGCTTTCCATTTTCCGGCTGTCCCTTTACCTGGGAACATCTGCCCTCAATCAGCTTTTCAAAGTTCTTACCTCATACTATCAAAATTGGTCTTCCTCCAATTTAGAACTTCAACTTTTAGATCTGGTCTATCCTTTTCCATCACTATTTAAAAAAAAATAGAATTATGGTCGCTGGCCCCAAAGTGTTCCCCCACTGACACCTCCATCACCTGCCCCGCCTTATTTCCCAAGAGTAAGTCAAGTTTTGCACCTTCTCTGGTAGGTACATCCACATACTGAACCAGAACATCTTATTGTACACATTTAACACTTTCCTCTCCATGTAAACACTATGGCAGTCCCAGTCTGTTTGGAAAGTTAAAATCCCCTACCATAACCACCCAATTAATCTTACAGATAACTGAGATTTCCTTACAAGTTTGTTTCTCAATTTCCTGCTGACTATTGGGAGGTCTATAATACAATCCCAATAAGGTGATCATTCCTTTCTTATTTCCCAGTTTCACCCAAATAACTTCCCTAGATTTATTCCCAAGAATATCCTCCCTAAGTACAGCTGTAATGCTATCCCTTATCAAAAACGCCACTCCCTCTCCTCTCTTGTCCCTTTCTATCCTTCTTGTAGTATTTGTATCCTGGAACATTGAGCTGCCAGTCCTGTCCATCCCTGACCCACATCACAGTAATTACTATAATATCCCAGTCCCATGTTCCTAATCAGGGCCTGAATTCATCTGCCTTCCCTGTTTATGCCTCTTACATTGAAATAAATGCAGCTTAATATATCAGTCCTACCTTGTTCTCTGCTTTTCTTCCTGCCTGCCCGAACTGTTTGTTCCATTTCCCGACTGCACCAATCTTTTTCTTCACTACTTTCCTGGGACAACACTCCAGTTACTGGTTTAAATCCACCCAAGCAGCTGGAACAAATCTCCCTGCCAATATATTAATCCCCTTCCAATTCAGGTGCAAACCATCCTCCTTGTGCAGGTCACTTCTACCCCAGAAGAGATTCCAATGATCCAAAAACGTGAATCCTTCTCCCCTGCACCAGCTCCACAGCCATATATTCATCTGCTCTATCCTTCTATTCCTACCCTCACTATCTCACCGCACCAGGAGTAATCCAGATATTACTACCCTCGAGGACCTCCTTTTTAAATTCCTACCTAACTTTGTATATTCTCCTTTCCGTTTCCCTTCCTATGTCATTAGTTCCAATGTGTACAACGACCTCCAGATGGTCCATCTGCCCTTTGAGAAGATTCTGCACCCTCTCTGAGATATCCTTGATCCTAGCACCAGAGAGGCAACACACCATTCTGAGTTTTTGTTGTCAGCCACAGAACTGTCTGTCTGTGCGTCTGACTAGAGAGTCCCCTATCACAATCAATCACTTGGAACCTGACGTACCCATCATTACATTAGAGCCATCCATGCTATGTTTCCCCTGAGAGTCCATTACCCCCATACATTTTCCAAAATAGCATAATTGTTTGAGATGGAGATAACCACAGGAGACTGCTGCACTACCTGCCTCCCTCTCCTACCTTTTCTGGAGGTAACCAGTCTACCTGACTCTGTCTGCAGCTTTTCTCCCTTCCTACAACTGCCATCCATCACACCCTTAGCACCTGTAAATTCCTTATTGCCTCTAACTGCTGCTCAAGCCAATCCATGTGATATGATTGGATTCACAACCAAAGGCACTTCCTGCGTTCATAATCATCAGTAACATGGAAACTCTCCATAATCTCTCACAAAGGACAGGAAGAGCACATCAGTCTATTAAATGCCATTTTTGCTCCTTCACAGTCTACAGACCTAGAAAATAGCACCATTTTATTGCTTAAAAAACACTGCTCCAGACTAACTTAATACTTGTGGTTTATTTTTTTTAATTTAATCAAAACACCGATCTCAATAAAACATATAATCAAGAGAGAACCCACTTTACTCACTATTGTAGATTTACAGCAAGATTAAGTGTTAAAAACTATGTTCTTATCTGTTCCTGTGAGCTCTCCCACACAGGTTCCTCCCAAGGTCAGCTGGGAATTTCGCTGTTTGTTAACTTTTCCTAAACCCACTCCGATGCCAGGGATACTTGAACTCCAACAGCAAAGGCAGTAACTGTGCAGATTCACTGCTGTGTCAGACAGCAGCTGTTGTTTCTTTCTCTGACCATGTAGTCACTACCTTTGTCTATCTTCCTCCTTTTTAAAGTGCCATTGTTTTGATCTTTTATCCCCCAACATTCCAAAACAATGCAACAGCATATAAAACAGTAATTGCTGCTCCTGGACTTCAAGTAAATCACCTTCAACACCTAAATACCTCAAAAGGAGCAGCTCCTTTTTTCCTGACCTCCATCTTAGATTATCCAAAGTGTGAAGTATTACCAATTTAATCAGTCAGATCCTTAATTCCTGACTGTTACAGTAGATAAGATAACAAAAACGCATCCAAGTTTTATCAGTGACCAAAAAAATAAAAACTTCATTATTTTAACAAACTTATCCTCTAACATGTGGTACAATGGATTATTAATCAGTATCATGCAAGCTTAAAATATACCCCCTTTAAATCCAAACACACATGCACGTTTGTGTGTAAATAGACTAGATAAAGAATAGATCTTGAGTATTGTGGGTGGTAAATACTGACAAAAAACTGGCTGAAGGGTGTAAAGTCCAAATATCTAAAGTCCAAATCAAAACAGTAGAATGAGGTGACTTCCTCTTAGTTCTTTTGGTTTTTGGTGATGATATTGCATTGTTATCAACCATGCAGACCTCCATTTGGTCACCAATTAGTTGGATCTAGGTCTTGAGTTAGAAGTTTTTCTTTACTACTCAAAGACGTTGTATTTATTTTCGGCTCACAATAGAAGAGTGTGTGTGAGATCAATCCAAAAGCCCCCAACTACCAACTCTCCCCTCAGTTCCTTGGAAAACTGCTCCTTAAACCCAATCCAAATTTTGTTACTCGGTTTCTTTTCAACCAAAAGATAATCTGGTGGCAACTAGATGTTCGAAACTATCAAATCCAATGTCTTCCAAAAGTTACAAATTTTTATGTAACCAATGAATGACCATCACGCAGTTCTCCTTTTGTTTCAAGATATAAAAATGATGAATAACTAAAACCTTCATTTTCCAATTTATGTGTCAAAGAAAATATACATAGTCCTTGCGTCTGTGAAATTGAGGCGTGTATTTGTGGAAGGCAATTACTGCTAAAGAATAGGACATCACTGATGAAATCTTCAAACATACCAATTACATATTAGCCTTTTAGCATATAATGTCATTATGGTAATTATTGCATGGAGATCGTTCAGAGTGGCATATTGGCAGGTAGCAACTAGAAATTTTGGACAAGATTGAAGAAGTAGCCTTTGTAGATATGTTTATGTTTTCGCATCTATATATTTTTAGTGTGTTTGTCGATATAAAGGACCGAATCCTTCAGTACACAGAAGGAATTACACTTGCCTCTGATTTAAAAAGACAGCTGAACAACGATCATGCAATCTGTGTCGATGGATTTCCTGTCTACCAGTGGCAAGCCTATGGGATCTTCAATAATGCTTTCAACAAGAAGCATAAGCAACCAGTCAAATAGAATAGTTCCAACAGTCCACAAAGCAGAAAGTTGAATAAACTAGTTTATTCATCATCTTGCTGTGCCTCACTGGGGAAGCGTACTCGAAATCAAGTTCTGCTATTCCCAGTGTCATTACAAAAGATTAAGATATTCAGGTATGCAGAAATTCCCTAATTTACCTGACTTTTAGATCCAAGTTGGCACAGTGGTTAGCACTGCTGCCTCAGGGCCAGAGACCTGGGTTCAATTCCCACCTCAGGCGACTGACTGTTTGGAGTTTGCACATTCTCCCCGTGTCTGCGTGGGTTTCCTCTGGGTGCACTGGTTTCCTCCCACAGTCCAAAAATGTGCGGGTTAGGTGAATTGGCCATGCTAAATTACCCATAGTGTTAGGTGAAGAGTAAATGTAGGGGAATGGGTCTGGGTGGGTTGCGCTTTGGGTCGGTGTGGACTTGTTGGGCCAAAGGGCTTGTTTCCACACTGTAAGTAATCTAATCTAATCTAAATCAAAGACCAGGTTTCCGACATTAAACAATTGCTATTTTTTTCAAATAAATAGACTCAACCACAGTTAAACGGTTATGAACCAACAACGTATTGCAACTAGTTAAAACTCTAACCCTATTTAAAAACTTCCTCCTACCTGCAGTAAGTAAAAAAAAACATAGTTGTCATGGGTGGAGGGGAAGACTGGGAAGGCAGCATACTTGCCCTTATTCACAGGGTTCACTGAGGTCGTCAGTTTTGGCTTGTCAGATTTGTTCCTTGATTCTCTTTGTCCAAATAGATTTTACTTGCAGAAAGTAGAGGGTAGCTGGTTCACACTTACAAAATCTCTGCCTTACTCATTAGGAGCCCCAACTTATAACAATGGCTGAGGGAAAAGCAAATTGGCTTTCTTCGTACTTAAGATGGTTTAACAGCAGAGAAAAGAGATGGCTCTTGAAGATTCAGTGACTTCTCCTGAACATTCGCACTCCCAGCTGATCAACTGCCTGAGAGCTAATCACACAATATTTGGTGGCAGGAGGCCTGCGTTGTTGATTATGGTCACTAGTCCATAAACCAACCATCTACTTCTTGCCAGTCAGATCTTCATTCTCGCACAGCCCCTGACTGTAGCTCATCTGTAACCAGACTTACACTGCTGCTCAAAGAAGCAGCTGTGTAAGCAGTACTTACAATGCTATGCCTCACTGGGGCTGCATTGTTACTTGTTTTTAAAATAAACACAGCACTTCTTTGACACACCTTCATTTTTCATTCATTTATTTTCCAATTTCAGCCCATGATCAAAAATACAGAAAAATAAAAAAGTTGAAGCAATACAACTTTTAGAAAAATTTTCTGAAGAATAAAGGTCTGGATCAAGACAGAAATAGAAAGTTTAAAAATATTTTGAAACTTTTTATCTCTGAGGAATCTAACATTTCACACAAGCAAAATTAGCTTTTCAGGGCCTGTGAGTATTGTGAATTTAGTATACATTTTTAAAATAA
This sequence comes from Chiloscyllium plagiosum, assembly GCF_004010195.1. Taxonomy (NCBI): domain Eukaryota; kingdom Metazoa; phylum Chordata; class Chondrichthyes; order Orectolobiformes; family Hemiscylliidae; genus Chiloscyllium; species Chiloscyllium plagiosum. The sequence goes on from NC_057735.1 coordinate 44,810,134, forward strand.
CCCAGTTACACCCTCTCAACACAACTTATTCAAGGGTTTTCGCAACAAGACAACCAATGTAAAAGTGAAATTTCTTACTAATTCACTGACTTTGTACTGTGGGAAAGCATCAGTAGTGCATCCAGTGAATGAACTTTGAGTCACAGTCTGTGCATTTGCCAATTCATAATTTCAGTGGAATGAACACGATGAATTCTTGACCATTTGATTTGACTTATTTATTGGCACGTGTTTAATACCATTGTGAAATCTAGGAGTTAATGCGTATATGTATATTTAATACATACGTGCACATATATAGAGGAAATTGAACAGCATAAGATTCCTGAAATTTCCCATTGTCCAAGATTAATGCGTTAAACTAATTGCCATATTTCTAATAGATTTTTATGTTAGTGTTTCAGTGATCTTTTAAACCTAAAACGTTTAGCATGTATTTGTAAGAATGTCTTATTTTTCTAAGAGCCATATAAATAATTAAATGTCTACCAGCGTGTATCGAGTTGTTCCCATGACATGTGTACTTCACTGTGTTGTGTACTTTGTAACCAATTTAGGCGGGCAGATTCTACAGTTGAGAATTTGCACGATTCAAAAGAACTCTGCTAACATCTCATATGCTACTATTGCACTTTATCGGAACCTATGTGGTAATAAAGTTAACAATCACACAAAACTAAGTTATGTTCCAACAGGTTTATTTGGAAGCATTAGCTTTCGGAGCACTGCTCCTGATGAAGGAGCTCGGAAAGCTAGTGCTTCCAAATAAACCTGTTGGACTATAACCTGGTGTTGTGTGATTTTTAACTATGTACGCCCCAGTCCAACACCGGTGTCTTCAAATTATGTGGTAACATTGCGAAAATATAAACTTTTAATTCTACTCATATAAAAAATGAACGAGCTTTCTTTGATTATGTTGCCATAATTAAGAGCTCAAAAGAGACTCCATCATTTGTAGTTTTCATTCAGATCACAGCTTGAGTACTGTTGTCTTCTTTAGTTACAGTGCCCAAAGGATGACAGTCAAATGTCTGTGTCATTGTAACGAAGAACTGTAAGATGCAAGCTCATAAAAATAATAATTCAGGACAATAACAAGAATTCATCATGATAATGCATCAAATGGATTCCCATATATCCTAGGAGAAACAAAAGACATTGGATGCTGTAAGGAAGTAGGAGGTGGTGTGGAGGATTGCTGTTGGAATTAATGGTTATTACTGGCAATAAATCGAGTTGGATCATATGATATCCAAGTCAATTATTTTGTCAGTATTAAGATAATATAAGCTAGAATAATTGGATTTTCATATCTGAAATAAAGCTTTTGTTTAGATAAGGGAATGAAGGGATATCAAGACATGACAGATAAATGGAATTGAGGTATAGACAAGCCAGGCTGGTTTTCAGCCAAGTTCCATGTACACTACTGGAGTCCAGTGTGGGCTATTCATTTTTGTGTAATTTGTTCAAGGCATATAAATGTTGGCTAGACTTGCACTTACTGCCCATCCCTGAATGTGCTGGAGAGGCTGGTGGTGAGTTGCCATTTTACACCATTATAGGGACACCCAAGGTGATGTTAGGAAAGGACTTCCAAGACGTTGACCCAGCAACAGTGAAGGAAAGGAGATTTCATTCCAAATTAGAGTAGTGTGGGGCTTGGAAGAAAACTTGGAGGTGCAATTATCTACTCCCCTTAACCTTCCAGGTAGCAGAGGTTTGAAAGGTGTTGTCAGTGGAGCATTGGTGACTGACTGCAGTACATTCTATAGATGCTGCATTCTGCTGCCTCTTTCCATTGCTGGTGAATGGGATGTCAGTGAAGCAGGCTGCTTCAGTGAAGTATGCACAATACTCAGGGCATTTATTTTTGTAATCATGACTGTCATTGACCCTGTGAACTTTAAATATAGTATCAACACTTAAAATAATCCAGGAAATGCATGGTGGTAATTCTGTGTGTAATTCACAGCTAATCAACCAGTGAGAATGGTGAACAGGGAATATGTTTCCTTTTCTGTGGTGAATTCTTTAGAATGCCCAAGGCTACTGAGATTTTAGCAGCGGAAACAGATGCAGGAGATAACTTTTGCCCACACCTAAGCCTGAGGAAAAGCTACTTGGTGAATGGCAGACATTTTACTCTGGCATTTTACATTAAGTACTTCCGATCGCTCAGTGATTTTCCAGGTGCTTGACTGTGGGATAGTGGGATGTACAGTTTCCACAGAAGGATTGCCAACCCAGCAGGATCGTGATGCTTGCTGCAAATTTCTCTCATTAATACTGCAGGGTGGACTCAGCAGAACTGAAATCTGTACAAGATTTACTTACAAACTTTAAAAATGTGCACTGGTTACATGGTTCCGTTCACCATCGACAGACATTCTAAACATATTTTGCAGCTAACTAATACTTTTGAACTGTGGTCACTATTACAGTGCAGCAAAGGAGGCAGCATGATGCCACATTATGATGATGACCAGCTAATCTGTTTTCATATACTGGTTAGAGTCACAGAGATGTACAGCATGGAAACAGACCCTTTGGTCCAACCCGTCCATGCCGACCAGATATCCCAACCCAATCTAGTCCCACCTGCTAGCACCCGGCCCATATCCCTCCAAACTCTTCCTATTCATATGCCCCTCCAAATGCCTCTTAAATGTTGCAATTGTACTAGCCTCCACCACTTCCTCTGGCAGCTCATTCCATGCATGTACCACCCTCTGCGTGAAAAAGCTGCCCCTTCGGTGTCTCTTATATCTTTCCCCTCTCACCCTAAACCTATGCCCTCTAGTTCTGGACTCCCTGACCCCAGGGAAAAGACTTTGCCTATTTACCCTATCCATGCCCCCTCATAATTTTGTAAATCTCTATAAGGTCACCCCTCAGCCTCCAACGCTCCAGGGAAAACAGCCCCAGCCTGTTCAGCCTCTCCCTATAGCTCAAATCCTCCAACCCTGGCAAAATCCTTGCAAATCTTTTCTGAACCCTTTCAAGTTTCACAACATCTTTCCGATAGGAAGGAGACCAGAATTGCACGCAATGTTCCAATAGTGGCCTA
>NC_057735.1:44813907-44842363 GCF_004010195.1 Chiloscyllium plagiosum
ACCATTTCAAGACATCCAGCACTTCCTCCTCTGTAATATGGACATTTTGCAAGATGTTACCATCTATTTCCCTACAGTCTATATCTTCCATATCCTTTTCCACAGTAAATACTGATGCAAAATACTCACTTAGTATCTTTCCCCCATTTTCTGCAGCTCCACACAAAGGTAGCCTTGCTGATCTTTGAGGGGTAAAAACAATGACTGCAGATGCTGGAAACCAGATTCTGGATTAGTGGTGCTGGAAGAGCACAGCAGTTCAGGCAGCATCCAAGGAGCTTCAAAATCGACGTTTCGGGCAAAAGCCCTTCATCAGGAATAAAGATCTTTGAGGGGCCCTATTCTCTCCCTCGTTACCCTTTTATCCTTAATGTATTTGTAAAAACCCTTTGAATTCTCCGTAACTTTATTTTCCAAAGCTAACTCATGTCCCCTTTTTGCCCTCCTGACTTCCCTGTTAAGTATACTCCTACTTCCTTTATACTCTTCTAAGGATTCACTTGATCTATCCTGTCTATACCTTACATATGCTTCCTTCTTTTTCTTAACCAAATCCTCAGTTTCTTTAGACATCCAGCATTCCCTATACCTACCAGCCTTTCCTTTCACCCGAATAGGAATATACTTTCTCTGAATTCTTGTTATCTCATTTCTGAAGGCTTCCCATTTTCCAGCCGTCCCTTTACCTGCAAACATCTGCCCTCAGTCAGCTTTCGAAAGTTCTTGCCTAATACCGTCAAAATTGGCCTTTCTCCAATTCAAGTCTGGTTGTGGGATAAATGTTGACAGCACATCAGGAAAAATCCCTTGCACTACTTCAACATATTGGTACAGGATATTTTCCAAACACCTGGAAGACGAAGCATTATCTCAGTTTTACATTTGAACTGAAAGCACCTCAGATGGTACTGCATCCTTCAGTTCCTTCTCTGGAATATCAGCAGATTGTGTTCAAGTCTCTAGATTGGAACTCTTAACTTCCTGGTACAAAGTGCTTATCATTGAGCTCAAGCTGACAGTAAATACTCATTCATCTCCTTTATATTTCCTAAATACTTTAATTCCTGCACCCATTCTAATTCTTTTCCTACTATGAACATATGAATGTGTCCTGATGGTTTTAGTCAGTGTTCACTTCCATTCCAGGGTTTCTGTTACTGGTCTATTTACTCATCCTTGGAATCCCCCTGCTGTTCTTACAACAAATGTTTTGCATTGAAGTGTGGTTCAATTGTTGATTCTGCTCAGTTCTACTCGAGACAATTTTTACAGGTACATTAAATACTTAACCTAAGTGGCACTTTTACTTCAATCTCAGTTTCTAGACTTGAATTGCGGTCCTATGCCCCCAAACACTTTGCAGTAATACACTTGTGGTATTCTTGTTGGAAGTTGACCTAAGATTTAAGATAGTTTATGAACTATAATCCACCCTTTGCACAGAGTGAAGGGCTTCTCCTCTCAGTTCCCAATCAGATAGGGTGATTAAATGAACTAAAGCAGTTTTTTTTCGAAGATATTACCAAAGTTCAGCAACTTCCTCTTTTGTTAAAGGTTATTCTGTTTGCAGTTGCTGCGCTGGATTAAAGACACTATTGACGAACAGAAATAGTAAGGTTAACAGATAAAGGTATGGGACAGTTAATAGTTGAATCCTAGTGAACTTGGTTCTGCAGCCTCTGCTGCATATAAGATGCAAGTTATACAGCAGATGATACCTCTGATATTTTCACAATTGTTGTTGGTGAGACTTTTGAGCAATATTGGTAAGTTTGAAGCAAGTAAATCCAGGTGTATTTCAGTTGTTGTTTGATCATTGGAATACAACAAACTTGAGGGACATGTATCTTGTTGAGTCTGCTCTCATGGAAGTGGAAACTGGTGTGGGTTAATGGTTGATCATTCATGAAGGCTTTCCAAATTGATCATCATGGTCACTGGATTGCATTTCAATGTGGGTTCTTTTAACTAGGTTTGACCTATAGAGAGAGGCTGAATAGGCTGTGGTTATTTTCCCTGGAGCATTGGAGACTGAGGCATGAACTTGAGGGTTTATAAAATCATGAGGGACATGGATAGGGTAAATAGTGAACTGAGTGAGCTCACTGCTACAATCCTGAAACCTGCAAGTTAGCACAGGTTTCGCCACAAGTCCCACAACTGGCTGAGAATAATGCAGCATCCTTAAAAGCTGTTGAAATTTGAGCACCACATTATTAAACTGTGGTGAGTAATGTAATGAAAGATAAAACATTCCCCATCTTGTAGATGCACCAGCTGGCTTTCCACTTGGTTGAAAGATTAAAAATTACATTAGAAAATATAAGGAGGATTTTGAAGATCTTAAACCTGAAACAGAATATTTATTTCCCAGTAATCCACAGTTAAATAGCACTTAGTACATTTATAGCAGTTACATACAAACCTTTGATCCTTCAGTGTGGATCTTTCTGCAGCAAACTGTACATCAGTGTTTCTACATTTTGTACCACAGTCCCATATATCAATGAAGCTTAGAACAGGGAGATGAATTCACTTTTTGTGCAGGGACCAGCTTTATTTAAAAAAAAAGCTCGTTGAGCAAATCACATTGCCTTGCTCTTGCCCTGTAGTCTTGAGTGTTTCATTTTTAAGTATGTATCCAGTTTCCTTTTTAATATTGCTATTGAATTATCTTCTATGCTTTTTCATACAGTACATTCAGAGATTGACAGAGGTGGAATGGCAGTTGACTATAGCTCCAGAGGACCATGCTTGTGTACTGGGGACGTGATTTCAAGTATCACAATGGCAGCTCGTAAAACCTAGTTCAGCTAATATATTCTGAAAATAATCCCAGCAATGGTGACCATGACAACTATCATCAATTGTTGTGAAAACTGACCCAATTCCTTAGTGTCCTTTCAGGAGGAATATCTGTTATCATAGAGTCATAGAGATGTCCAGCACAGAAACGCACCCTTTGGTCCAATCCGTCCATGCCGACCAAATATCCCAACCTAATCTAGTCCCTCTTGCCAGTACCCAGCCCATATTCCTCCAAACCCTTCCTATTCACATACCCAGCCAGGTGTCCTTGCCTAGTTGAGAATTGATTTGACTCCAGACCCACAGCAATGTAGTTGACTTTTGCCTGCTGCCTGAAATAACCTAGCAAACCATTCCTTTCAAGAATAATTAGGAATATGCAATAAACACTGACCTTGCCAGTCCATGACATCTCATGAAAGAATAAAAAATCGAGTTCATAATAATTCACCTTTCAAAAATCTATTCATCTCAATTCTTTTGTCATTTTTCTGTCATCTATAAAGTTTGCTGACCCTACTGCCAGTAAAAAAAAACAGTTTCTCTTTCCTTACTATTTTAAAATCCTTTTTTGAGATTGAACTCTCCTATCTCCCAGCCTTTTTCTGATCTGCAGAGAACAGTCCCAGCTTCTGTAGTATCACAGATCTTTGTCATTCTGAACATTACCTATGGTAGATATTTTTAATTTGTAGATAAACAGGAGTAACTTTAAAGCTGTAACCGCATCTTGGGATTGGGAGCAAAAGTTGAAAAGTGTGGTGCTGGAAAAACACAGCAGGCCAGGCAGCATCCGAGGAACATGAGAATCGACATTTCAGGCATAAGCCCTTCTTCAGGCAGCAAGAGCTCTGGTTTTCCCATCTTTTATCAGGCATTTAATGAGGTTACTGCAAATAATCAGTCTATTATTTCCTCTGTATATTGCTGTGCACTAATGAGATCCTGTAGCATGGTTCCCAGAAACTCAGTCTTTAAGACGTAGGAGCAGAAGTCATTCCACAAATGGCCACACAATGGGAAGACCAATGGTGGGGTAAAGTGTAAACACAATAAGGAATGTGTGGTGTGAAGGAAGGTAATTACTAACTAAAGGCACTATGATTTGATATACTAGTAATCCTCAACTGAATCATGACTGTGAAACAAAACTGAGGTTTTCTGACTTGGCAGCTCAATGGGTTTTGTAGTGATGCAAATTGAGATGTTGTTGTGGTCAGTTTTCTGCTGAGCGACCTTATTGTCACAATTGTGCAGAGCTCCTCTGTATGGTTTGCGTGGAATCACAAGACTGATGGGAGTAGAAACTTGAGTATAGCATGGTGGAGAATAATTTTGACAACCTTTGGGGAAAGTTCAGAATGTATCTTGGTCCATTTTGTGGCCTTTGCAAAAACTAAAAAAGATGGATGAGAGCAAAAAAAACAAACCGAAATAGCTGGAACAATTTGAGGCGGTGCCAATATGTTCAGCAGTGGCTTTAGCAGCATAGACTCTGTGTGTTATTTGTAACTTTTAGCTGTGAATGTTTTGCAAGTATCAGATTTTAATGGACCCCAGAGTATGGTGCAAGATGTTTGGTGCCTTCCTTACATACTTGTCCCCTGGTATTCAGACTATTTTTCCAATTCTCTTTCTCTGGAATTGTATTGAATAATCAAACTGGGTGGAATGTTAGTACGACTAACGTGCCATCAGGTTTGCTCTACACTTAACTAAATGCCAATTTCGTTGACACATTATTTACTTATGTCTTTCATACAGCCCACTCTCCATCACTTCACCATTGTCAACTGCACGTTCAGCTACCTTGGGTCTAACCATGGAAATTCCCTCTTTAAACATATACTACGTTTCTTAAAAGAGGAAAAAGAGCAAGTGATGTTCTCTAATACTTAGCTCTTTGTCCAAAATTATCACAGTGTCTCCTTACATGGCTTAATGTCCGATTTTGTTTGAGAATGCTCCTGTGAAGTACCTTGGAACGTTTAACTGTGTTAAATATAATTGCAAGCTATGCATTTGTTGACATTGGCATGGTTTGCCTTGGAAACATGTACAATTGTTTTGTTTTATATAATTATAGAGAAACCAAGTAAGGGATTAGTTAGGAAAGAGCAGTAAATAAATGTGAGAGATTGTAACGTATGCTTAGGAAATGAGGAGTTTGAGATTGAAAGGAATGAAGATAATAGGAATAATGAAAGATGGAAGAAAGTATGGTGTGTGTTGAGATCTGAGCTGAAGAGTATTGAATTGCAATTATGTGGCCTTGAACAGGAAGAGTGTGATGGGCACCATGCCTGTTATTCCAGAAGGGACAAAACAGGACCAGTCTAGATAAGATTGATCATGGTAATATGATCAAATGAGACTTGGATAAAGAAGACTATTCATAATGCTATGAGAGTTAATCATCTACTTCAATTCTTATCTTTACTCCAGGACACTCGTCCATTTGCTCCATCCCATGGACAAGTTCGTGCCAATACTGTTCTGGAGAGAGTGGAGGGAGCCCAGCAAAGGTGGAAGCGTCAAGTACAGGAGCAGCGTAAAACTGTCTTTGACCGACACAAAATGCTCAGCTAAACATCACTGCTTTCAACTTGCTGTAGTTCAGGCCTAGTCATGTTATCACTTTGAAGCATGAAGGTTGGTTTTAAATCTGAAGACTTAATGCTGTCTCCCAGCTTTATTTTAACCAGTCCGGTTAAATGCATCACACATCAATGTGAAGCATTAAACAGTTTGCTTGGTATTCCCTTTTGAGGATGTGTCTCTGTAAAGTGAATCCCTAATGTCCTCTTTAAGTGTGGCTTCCTAATTAAATGTTCAAAAGATTAAAATTCTGCACGTGTGAGGAAGCCTCAGCAGTAGGAGATATATTAGAGCTTCATTGCCAAAACATGATTCAAGTTCTGCCTGCTTTGTTTGTCCAAGGGATGCGGTGCTCAATGCAATCCCCTCCTCTACTGATGTGAATTAAGGTGCTGCGCACAGTCTTCTACCCCATTCACATTGTAACTAAAGGGGAATTGCTTGCTCACATGCCCCAGGTGCCTTGAGATTGCACTTCAGAATAATCAAGCATGTGGAAGGATGGTCTGAGAGACAGCAGTAAGTGTACAGATTCTTTCTCTTTTGCTTTCATTGTCACTCCCCCTGTGTGTAACTCTCTCTATTTCTCTATGACTTTCATGTGTAGAAAGGTGTGGTAGTCTTGTATTTTGCTCAGTTAAAATGCTATGAAATTTTGTGAATGAAACAGTTTTTTCTTTCCACTCCAAAGTAGCTGTGGTTTGCAATTAGATCTTCTACTCCAATGAGGTAAATTAAAGTCACTTGTGTTATAAATGGAAAATAAGATTGGGCACTGCAACGCATGGACTTCTGGCTTACATTTGCTGGAAGTGATGGATATTAACTCAAAAGGCATAAACTCCTGGTCCTTTTGCAGAGCCTGGTGAAGTTTCTGGTTTGTCAGCTGCCATATAGCTAGAAACACAGAGAATGCTGGAAAAACTCAGCAGGCCTGGCAGCACGTATCAAGAGAGAAAAACAGTGTTAGCTTTTCAAGTCCAGTATGACTGTTCATCAAAACATTGTTTCCAGGATCCATAGTATTTTCACAAAGGTATGTTCCTCCTGTCCTGGCCATCCTTTAATGTTAGTTTTTTTACAATTGAACTTCTTTCTCAGCATTTTGAAATATTTGTTGCTTTGCAAATTTGCTTTAAAGGAATATTCTTAGGTAACATCTTTTCTGTCCTAGTATTGACTATTTTGTTGAATAAAAACCCTGAAAGTTCCCTTTAAGGTGGCTGGTTCATTGATTAAAGAGCTGCTACCTTTCAGAGTGAGTAGAGTAATGCTGTGATATTTAGAGGACAGCTCCCAGTGGCCCAGGCTTCTCCAGTGATTTGCCTAGAGCCCAGACCAGAATACGTTTAAGCTCAGGTTTGGTTGGCCATCTTACGCAGCTGTATGGTTTTAACATCTGTGTTTCTGATGGTGTGGTGACAGATTGCTCCTTTTGGAAGGAATTTCTTAATGTACATTCACTTCCTTTGTCTCACTCATGTCTAAATCAGTTGCTGTTGTGGCAACGTTTTGCAGCCCAAAAATGTACATAAAGCCGGAAAGCACAGCACCTCTTTATTCAAAGGCGATGTGAAATTGGACAGCAGGTTTATGTTAGAGTTAGACTCCTTTCTACACTGTGACCTGCAGTGATGCCAACATGTTACTGTGTCAGTGAGCTCATGATGCAAGTTATCATTCCCTTACTCCATACAGCCCCTCACTTCTGCACTGTTGATCAATTGAAGTTGTTACTTTGCTCTTCGGAATTTGTCTTGAAATCTCTCAACACTCCTTCCAAACAGCAACTGTTGAATGTAAATAAAAATACTTGAACAGAAGCTAAATAACCTAGCTCTATATGGGGATTTGGTCAGAAATCAATCAGTTTTAATCTGTGATATGTTCAACTTGTATTAAAATAAATGATCACCATGTTGTAATAATCTACGTCATTATACCACGTAATAGGTTTCTGGGCTCAGCTAGTTTATTTAGGAGGACTGGGAGTACAGTAATGAGCACCAAGGTCTGAGGAACAGTTTACCTATTCACTTTCTGTGATGTACTGTAGCACTAGGTACAGGCTGGTTTGTGACGCTGAATAACACCAACAGCATGGATTCAAGCCCTGCGCCACTGAGGGCACCGTGAAGGAACAATGTTCTCGACCTTTTCCATCTCCTGAGGCATGGTGACCGTCAGGATAAACCATCAACAGTTAGCTCTGTCTAATGAGAGAGCAGCCATATGGTCTGATGACTTTACCTTTTCCTTTACGTTGGAACGTATCTGCAGTTTGAGTTGTCCCTGTCATACATCTGTTGGAGCTGACCAAATGGAATATGTTTGATTCAGACAATTTACTGATCATATTTGAACAAGTTATATTCTAATTGAACAGGTCTTTATCCTATAACCTGGTGTAATAGAGTGCCTTCCTGTGTCATTTAAAACAACCCTTATAAGGGAAGAGTGCTAGTATGTTTAACGAGTTGCTTAAAAGAGATCCAGCAGGTTGATCCCCTCGGTAATCAGGAATTTTGCAAGAATTCATCAAAAACAGCTTCATCAATTTTAAGAAAGTATTGGGAAGTGGCAGAGCGAAGCAAAAAAGCAGAGGCAGAACTGAAATATTAGGTATTAAAGGATGTTTATGGTGCCTGCAAGCTGGTGAGTTCATGTGTTTCGACCTTTTCAAAGTTTGTGGGTAACTCGCCTTAAGCAATTTGGCAAGAGGCATTCTGCAGCTATTAGCCAAAGGCTTTGATGTGTTAAATCCTTTAGTCTAGCCTCTGTTTGGCATGGCTGTGCCCTTGAAATCTTCCTATTCTTTGATCACACCTGAACACTGTCAGTGCGGTTGCTAGTCCTGTGGTAATCCCCGGACTCACTAATATCTGAATCTTAATTTGTTTCTGTGATCAGTTCTCAATTTATTTCAAGTATCTAAGCATTTTACCTTTTTGAATAAGAGAAGGGAAAGAAAATAAAAAGTATTATCGCTCATCCCTCTCTCTCCAGACTAGACTTCCATGGCCAATCACATTACTGTACACCCCTGTTCTTTCAGGAAAAGTCTTTGAATCTGTTTGAAGATCATTGGTTGCTGAAATATTTTGAGGGGGTCTGTCTATTTGAATCAAAACCTCTAACATATCATTGGAATCTCCTTGGTTTTGGTAGGGTGAGAGTGACTAGTCAGTGTTGATGTGTGTATTACTTGTGTTGGAAGTTTCTGTGTTGCATTGTAAAAGAACTACAACTTTTCTTGTTATTATGCCTCCTGAGCACAAAATGCTTTGGAGTGTAATGTGTGAGTATTAATTTTAGGTTTTTTTTTAAACTGGTAAATTATTGGCTTCCGATTTGCAGGAGTTTCCACTTCTTTGCATAGTGAAGTTGGAGGTCAAGCCCAATGAATAAATCATCTGAAGAGTGAAGTTTGTTATACTCAGACTGACAATATTTTAAAACAAATTGTAGACTGTGTGTGTGTGTGTGTATTCCGTATTTAACATCAGACAGTCCTAATGTTTGGGACATCAGTCAGCAGATCATCACCTGCAAACATTAGTAAACAAATCTAGTGGCTGCCCTTCCAATCAGCTAGTCTGGACTTTGAGGACTGTTTAATCTGTGGATCAACTCTTATTTTTCTGAAATGTTCAGATTTGTCAACTCTGGCTTAATTCCTCTTGGTTTATTTTCCTGTGAAAATGAAATTAGCCACCAGCTGCAAGGTAACCTCTTGCTGTAAAACTGGACAGCACTTCATCACACTCTGATCTGTAAAGCTGGTATAATGAACACAAAGTGTAAAAGCTAAGAGGTTCACTTAGGGGTTTCGATAATGGTATGATTCGATACAGTAACTCTGTTAATTATTGTCTACATAATCACTGCACTTCAAATGTAATTCATTTTATGAAGTGTATTCAGATGTTTCAATGTGATAATGTGATGTATGAATATGCAAATTAATATATACCCTAGTCATTGCATTGTAACTTCTACAAATTTGCTGTAAAATAATTATTTGAGGTTGTGGATTTATTTGTTAATCAAATTATCTTATTTCTGAACTGAGATCCACACTTTTTTGTTTCGAATAGGAAGCTTCAGTTTATTTCCTGAGATTTGTGTTCATATAATGCTATCTGATTATTCAAAGAATCAAAAACTTTCTACAGTATAAATAGTTTATTCCTTGAATGACTTTTGGTTTATAGTAAACTTAATGTGGATTCTACCCCAGAATGAAATCTCAGACTGGAGCACTGGTACAACAGAGCATATCCCTCTAATGATTGGGGTGGACGGTATTGTGAGATCTGAGCATGGCAATTCACCTGTGCTGTTTATAACAGGAAGAAGGAAGCACATCCACTTTGATGTTGTCATGTCACTGCATATAATTTGGGGTAAGAACCTACACATGAAGTAGGAATCTTTTGGGGATGCTCTGTCGGCTGAGCAAGTTAACCTCGGTGCAGCTTTTTCATCTGCAGAAAAATGTGTTTATTCCTGCGGGAATATGAGTGTATGTAAAAGTACTGTACTATTGTGAAAATCTATCATCTTTTTCTCTACTTTGCCGAATCTAATGGTCTCACTGGTACCTGTGAGTTTAATGTCTCACTTTTTTTCTGTGAATCATTGATTTGAAGTGGAAATCATTTTCTTGTTTAATTTAATTCCAATGTTTTTTTTGTCACTGTAAAAACGACTTGTTTAATTCTGAATTTTATGAACTGCAAGAGGAGTCAAACATCTAAGTAAAGATTGCAAAAAGCATCAAGTGCTTGTAATTCATTCTGGAAGACGTTTTGTTTCTATTTAACAGTTCAAACATTTGTATTGTACCCACAGCTCTCACTGTCACCACATAACAGACTGCCACTCCCTCCTTTTAACTATAACAGACTCTTTTAAGAGTTGCCATGCAGGTATCATGTTGGTCACTAATGGGGTCCACCTTGTGAAGAACACACTCAACTTTGCTTTGTGAAATGGGTGGGGCTAGTCTACCTGGTTTGTAAACCGGATCCTCTAGTATGCTGTGTCTCGCTCAGACCATGGGTTCAGATGATAACAAGCAACAATCTGTTGTCACATGGGTAAAATATAATTAACATGAAACAGTAATTATTGTGTTTGTTATTACATTGCAATCGTATAATTAACATAATTTGAAAAGAAAATTAATCAGCAGGTTGACTCCCTGTTCTTGATTTGCAAAGCTGATTTCAAGGCCTGCTTAGTAACCCCAGATCTAAAATCTTTAATATTAAAGTCTTGGTATGCTGAACAATTACAGCTTTGTCGGTGCTCAATGTGATATGTTTGGACTTTCCAATTTCCTCTCCCAAAACTATCAGTTCTTTATTAGGTTCTGGTTCTGTTGCTGCCGATTATCCTCTGGGGCCTGAAATCTCATGTCAACCCTTTGGACGGCACATTCACATAGTGAGTTAGATGGCATGTAAGAGGGAAACTAGTCAATTTGGGCTTGCATTTAAAGAGTGGGAGAAGAGCAGGAGATAGGAGCAATGAAATCCTCTTTTGATACAAAGCTGTGTTTGTCTTTTTGGAATTTCTTACTCCGGCCTCACATTCTGACATCATCAGTGATGGGACAACCAGGAAGAGCTGCAATCTGTTTGCAAGAAGTGTATTCACTTTTTTGCTTTTTTTAAAAAAGGGGTGTTTAATGTTTCACAAGAATATAACTTCTACAGTTCTCGAAAGCCTGGTCTGACTGCAGCAATTTAGTGTATTGCATACAATTCTGGGGGAACCCTGACTTACGAAAAGTAGATTGACCTTGGATAGACAGCAATGTACTTTTACCAGAATGGCCCTTGGACTCCACGGGTTAGGTTGCAACACCAAATTATACAAATGAGGGTTGTACTCCTTGAAACTTAGATGGTTAAAAGTGATATGATCGAAGTTTACATTAATGGAGTTAATATAGAGAAACCATTTCAGTTGGGAGGGTCAATATTTAAAGTTAGAGCTAGACCACATGGAATGAAATTAGGAAACCAAACTTCTCTCTAAGCATGTTTGAAGTTTGAAATAACCACTGATTTCAGTTCAGTTGTCACCTTTCAAACTAAGATTGCTAGAGGATATCTAAAAGTATGGAATGAAGGTAGGTGGATGGAGGTAGGATGTAGATCAGCCATGATCTTGTTAAAGGGTGGCAGAACAGGTGTTGGAGGGAGAGTTAGATAATCTACTTTAATACTATACTTCTACTCTTGGGCTTGCCAACAGTCAGGCTCAACCAGATAAATTTCTTCCAAGATGCAAACACTGGCTAAATAGCCCTAGGCAGCAGAACAGTTGTATACTGTTTGGAGTCTGTACATTCAATGAATGACCACCTTCACCATTGGATGATGGAGTTATGTCTGCATTTGCAATGAGTGGGATGCACATTGAAACACTCCATCTCCTGACTGATGGCTGGAATGTCGATACTAAACAAATACCACTAAAATCAGCATATATGCCAACTATGGACATAGGTCACCTAACTGGAAAGAAGGAGCTAAGTAGATGTTTTCTGTATTTCTTTGATGATTTGTTTGTAGGCTGTGGGTATCAAAAGGCTAGCCCAGCATTTATTGTCCATCCGTCCATAATTTCCCTGGAGAAAATGGTGGTAAGCTACCTTCTCGAACCACTGCAGTCAGGTAGGGAATCCACAATGTTATTGCAGAGGGATTTCAAGGGTTTAAACCTAGCAACACTGAGGGAACAACTTATAGCTCAAGTCAGGATGGTGTGTGGCTTGAAGGGGAACTTTCAGGTGGTGTTCCCATATATCTGCTGCTCTTGGTAAAGGTTGCAGGTTTGGAAGGAGCCATGATGTGTTACTGCAGAGCATCTTGAAGATGGTACAAACCACTGCCACAGTGCATCATGGTGAAGGTAGTGGATGTGGTTCCCATCAGCTAGCTGCTTTGTATTGGATGGTGTCAAGCGTCTTGAGTGTTGTTGGAGATGCACTCATCCAGGTAGCTTTTCCATCATACACCGGACTTGAACCATGTAGATGGCAGGCAGGCACTTGGAAGGTGGAAGACGACGGAATTCCTAGCTGCTGACCTGATCTTGTAGCCACAATATTTACATGTCTAGTTCAGTTTCTGGTCAGTGGTACCCCTAGGATTTTGATTATAGGGGATTCAGTGATGGTAATGCCATTGAACATCAAGGTTAGATTTCCTCTTGTTGAAGATGACAGTTGCCTGGCAATTGTGTGTCACTTGTAACAAAGGTTACTTGGCACATATCAGTCCAAGCCTAGATGTTGTACAGGTCTTGGCTGCATGGACTGCTTCAGTATCTGAGGAGTCACAAATGATGCTGAATATTGTGCAATCAACAGTGAACATCTCAATTTCTGTCCTTCTGATGGCAAGAAGGTCATTGGTGAATGAAGCAGCTGAAGATGGTTGGGCCTTGGACACTAACCTGCAGAGATGTCCTGGGACTGATTGACCGTCTTCTAACTATGGAGATTAACAGGTGTTTTTTTTTTTAACTCTGAAAAGCTTGAGAGTCCTTGGAATTCCCTTCCACAAAAGACACTGGGTGCAGAATCTTTAAATATTTTAAAGACACAGTTAGATGGGGACTGAAAAAATATTGGAAATATGCAGGAATGTAGAGTTGCAATTAAAATCAGGTCAACCATCATATTGAATGGCAGAACAGGCTCAAAAGCCTGAGTAGCCTACTCTTGTATGTTCATATGGCCACCTCAATTTTCTTTGTTCTGGGTGTGATTCCAAACAGCAGGCAGATTTCCCCCCCGACAACCATTGAGTCCAGTTCTGCTAGGTCATCGTAATGCCATAGGAGAAAATGAGGACTGCAGACACTGGAGATCAGAGTCGAGAGTATGATGCTGGAAAAGCACAGCTGGTGAGGCAGCATCCGAGGAGCAGAAGAATCAAAGTTTCAGGCATAAGCCCTTCATCAGGATCCTGATTCTCCTGCTCCTTGGATGCTGCCTGACCTGCTGTGCTTTTCCAGTGCCACATGTTTCGAGTCTTAATGCCATACTCGGTCAACTGCTGCTTTAATGCCAAGGGCACTCAGTCTTACTCTGGAGTTTAGTTGTTTTGCCCATGTTTAGATTAGATTACATTACAGTGTGGAAACAGGCCCTTCGGCCCAACAAGTCCACACCGACCTGCCGAAGCGCAACCCACCCATACCCCTACCCCTACCCCTACACCGTGGGTGGTATTAGAACAAGACTGTATTGAGGTCATGAACCGAGAGGCCTTGGCAGAACTGTGAACTGCTATAAATATCCTCAATATTTATTTGAAAAGGTGTAAACTGCACATTTGTACTGACAAAATGAGTCGGCGAAAGTGAGGACTGCAGATGCTGGAGATCAGAGTCTAGATTAGAGGAATATTGATGAAGTGCTTTAGCCCGAAATGTCAATTTTCCTGTTCCCCGGATGCTGCCTGACAAAATAAGTCCTCTATTAATCGCACAAGTAAGGCTCACTCATATTTGACTTGTTGAATATGTTGACAAGGAAACAAGTTGCACATCAGTTGTGACAAGTGCAGCACTACCAGTGATTTGAAAAGACACCTTTCCCCTCATTATTATGCCCATTGACTGTTTTCAGTTGTTACAGTATTAAATATACAAGCATGTAGTTCCCATATTGGAGTATGGTACTCCAGAGACCTAGACTAAAGTTCCAGAGAGAAGATTCAATCCCCATCACACCAGCTGGGGAATTTGAATTTTGCATCCTGGATTCTTTTATAAAAGTTTCACTGGTTCAGTAATGTCTTTACCCTTTCTGGCCTATTGGCCAAACTGCGACACTTGCAATGGTTGAAGAAGGTGGCCTAGCAATTCTTTCCCCAGTGTATTTAGAATGGGCGATGAATAGCCAGCAACATCCATGCACTGTGCATGAGTTTAAAAACAATGGAGCAAGCAATTTCCTTGGAAAGTCAGTCAGTAAATCGAGTTAACTAGAGTTTAACTTAGAGCTAAAACAATTGGCAGAAGGGCTGGAGCAGAAACGAGCACATTATTTTCACTTATTAAGTTCAAGATTGGACTGTCTGAAAACAGTAGGACAAGCAACATGAGTTCGACTGGGACAACACTACTATTATAGGCCAAGCCAAACAGAGAACAGCCAGGGACTTCCTAGAGGCTTGGCACTCATCGACAGATTCAATCAATAAGCACATTGACCTGAACCCAATATACCAGCCACTGCAGCAGACAGCTGGAACTGACAACTGGAAGCGGCAGATTCAAACCACTACAAATGCCAGAGGAAAGATCACAGAAGCGCTTCACTGGAGGCTCCCATGCACTGAGGATGTCACCTATACAGGAGACGATACGTCTGCACCAGAAATTCACAACAACGAGCACCCGAGCTACAAATCTTCGCACAAACTTTTAACAGATTGTAACTGAACTTGTGTGGTAATTAGGTATGTACATGAAGACTAATTTTGCAGGCTTATGGGGAAAAGTAGGTACCTGGAAAATATTTACTTTTCAAGATCTGGTGAGGGTTGAATGATCTCCAGTACTGAAAAATTCTCTGACACTTGTCTCAAACAAGTGAGTAATATATTGACCAGTACGTTCACCTCACCTTCCCATTAAATATACAACAAAACTGCAATTAATGCTGCAATTTGCAGAATGAGAGGGACTTCTGCCACAAATGTAACCTGAAACACTCCAGATTCTCTATGCTGCTTTGTTTTCTGTATGGCTCTCACTATTCTCTCCATTTCATTCCTCCTGTTTTGCTCTTCCTTGCATTGTTATCTGTAATTTATTCATAACGCTGTCTGCTCTCTCTTTCATTCTCTGTTCTGTTGCTGGGAGGGCTTTAACCTAACTTGTAGGAGTGTGAGAACCAAGAGAGAGTAGAAGAGGAGACTACCAGGGTACACAAAACACTTGGGGATGCAGAATAGAGAATACCAAGTTAATAGGGGAGTCGATGTAAGGGGGAAAGGAAGGAAGGCCAAAGCAGGTTAATGTGCATTATTGTAAACGTACAGCATGTAGTAAATAAGGGACTTACTGACACAGATTGCTGTGTGGAAATATGATGTTGTGCTCAAGGGAGGCCAGAACTGTGTATTAAATATTTCCTGAGTTTAAGCTGTTCAGGAAAGACTGCAAATGAGGGGTGGCAGGATTGGTTAAGAAGGGCATTCCAGTGCTGGAGAGAACAGATGTCTCAAAACGGTTCAGGGACAGAGCTGAAAAATGTGTTGCTGGAAAAGCGCAGCAGGTCAGGCAGCATCAAAGGAGCAGGAGAATTGACGTTTTGGGCATAAGCCCTTCTTTCTGATGTCGATTCTCCTGCTCCTTTGATGCTGCCTGACCTGCTGCGCTTTTCCAGCAATACATTTTTCAGCTCTGATCTCCAGCATCTGCAGTCCTGACTTTCTCCTAATTGGTTCAAGGACAGAGTCAATTTGGATAGAGCTAAGGAGTAAAAGGGGAACAATTCCATTGCTCAGTGTAACCTGTCGACCACCAGTGAAAAGGATGTAGAGCAACACAACTGCAAGGAAATTACGGAGAAATGCCAACATTGTAGAGTCGTTGTACTGAGGGTCTTCAATTGCTCAAATATACACCAGGAAACTCTACCAGTGAGGGGCACATGTTCCTAGTGGTATGTGGCCAGTCTGACAGGAAAGAATCATTGTAGGACCAGATCATTGGCAATGAAGTGGACCAAAGGATGATGTGTCAGTTGGGGAAGATTTAGGGCAGTGACCATTGAGATTCAGGATGGTGTTGGAGAATGACATGCAAGAATCCAGTTAAGAAAAATCAATCAGCAGAGACGTGACTTTGATGAGGCTAGAACAGGACTGAGCAGGATTGATTGAAATAAGAAGCTGTTGGGGGGAAAAAAAACACAACAGTACAATGGGCCACGTTCAAAGGGCAGATGGTCCAGATACAGTTGAGGTATATTTCCTCTAGTGAAAAAGAGCAGACAAATCCAGAGTTCCTTGCAAGACAAAAGAGATAGAAATTAACATTAGAAAGAAAAATGTTGTTTATTTCAGGTTTAAGGCAGAAAGTACAATTCTAAAGGAGAGCTGAGGGACCTGGCTGTGTATGTGCACAGGAGGTAGAAACAGCAGTCAATACAACACACAGTTGTACACACACACAAGAGCAAAGAGGTGATGTTAAACTTGTACAAGACCCTTGTTAGACCTCAGCTGGAGTATTGTGTACAGTTGTGGATATCACATTATAGGGGAAGATGTAATTGTATTGGAGAGTGGAATTTACCAGAATAGTTCCAGGAATGAGAAACTCCAGTTATGAGGATGGATTGAAGATATTGAGACTGAGAGGAGATTTGATAGAAATTTTCAAAATTATAGCGGGGCTGGAGAGGATGGATAGGGTTAAGCCTTTCCTATTTGTAAAAGGGAAAAGAATGAGTGGACATAAATTTAAAGTCATGTGCAAGTGGAGCAAGGGTGATGCCAGGGAAACCTTTTCGCAGAGTGAACAGCGAGGGTATGGAACACACTGCCTGGAAATGTAATAGAGGCAGATACAATTGAGGCATTCGAGAGAGCATCAGATGATTATTTGAAAAGAAAAGGTGTGGGGATGAAAACAGGATATTGCCGCTAGGTAATGCTGTTTGTTTGAAGAACCTGTGCAGTCACGATGGGCTGAATGATCTCCCTCTGCATCATAACACTTTTGTGATTCTGTATTTGTATCACACATCACCATATTTTTCTCTCTCTCACTCTGTCCCCTGTGTGTTCTGTGTTCCTCCAAAAAGGACAATGCATCCAGGAAGCACCAAACACATTGAAAGGCTTTGCTAGGGTTGTGTAAGGGTGAAGTCCAGGCATTGAAAGGGATGCACAAATCTCCAAACAACCCGTTTATCCAATTCTTAAAGCACAGTCTGATGGCAGTTGTGACAGATCAGCCACCTCCAAACAGATTGAACTGCAATGAAAATGAATCACCCTTGACCCCAAGGACTGCCTAAAAAGAAACATTCCTCCTTTGTTTTCTCTTTGATTATTCTGTTCTGTGTTCTCCCTATTTTCATTCCTGTTGCTATTTTCTGTCTGTTTCCATATTGTTCTACCTGCTCTCCTCATTAGTTTCTCCATTCTCTCTTATCTGTGCTCTCTTCTCTAGGTTCATGATTATTCTCTCTACCTCTGTTTTGAAAGTTCTCACATTATGCATTAATTTTAAAGATTTCAGTGTGTTCCTTTAGTTTCCCTTTAACTTTCTGCGGCTGTCGCTGATTCCCATTTCGGTGTTATGGTCATCCCTGTTACTTTATGTTGATATCAGTATTGGATACACTATTTCATTTTTCAATCAGTTCTCTCATGTATCACCATTTGGGCTCTGCAGGAAAATCAGTAGCGAGACCCAGATATAATGAGAAAAGTCCAAGGCATGTTTTATGTGCAGACTTCAAAGTTTATTTGATCAATAGAAGTCTGGTACAAGTTGGTAGAAATATTAACCAGGCTATCTCTGGAGGCAGGTCCAATTTGCTGCCTCGTGAGTTATGGAATCATAGCATAGATAAAGGCCATTTGGCCCATCTAGTCTATGTCAGAGAAGCAAGATCAGATTTCTTTTTACCATCTTCACAAAACTTGCTATCTCAAATTTTAAAAATGAATTATTAGATTTGTTTTATACATTTGTAGTCATAAATGTCTTGTATGCATTTACACCCCGATTCACAACTCATTGTATTTTAATGTTACATATATTTTCCTCTCATGTATTTCACTATTTGTCATCTTTTTGTTTCATTCATTTGACCAAGTCTCTATATAACATATCTGTTTGTACCTTGCTCTTATGCATCAGTTTCTTTCTAACTTACATATCTCCCTATCTTACGCTTCTCCCTATGCATTTTATACATCTGGTTTTCTGCAACATTTGCACATATTTATGTACCAGCATCATTAAAAACAATTCAGCTGGTAACTTATCTCACTGCTGTTGAGGGAACTTGCTGTCAATAAAGTGACTATTACATTCACTGTCTAAGATGAGCCATCTGAGTTCAAAATGAGTAACTTATTGATTGTGGTACAATGAGGAGACATGAAAGGTGCGTGAAGAAAACACGTTGTTTCTTTGTGCTTATTGGTTTTGTCTGATTCCACCAATCTGTGTTGCTTCTGCTAATGTTACCTGTATAACTGTTCTACTCTGTACATCATCCTCACTTAAAGTCTATTTGTTATCAAACTATTAGTCCATCCCTCAGTCTATTTTTTTATCAATCTCTATCCAGCTATTTTGTGCTGACTATTTCTCTCCTTGTCCGTCTCTTTTTCTCTCTCTCTTTAGTTGCCTGACTGCGATATCTCTTTCTTTTCATCCTGTATTGTGCAGCAGACACTGAGTTTGGGTTCTTCCTATAGCTCAGTATGACTCAGACAGAAGCCCTGCCCTCGGGCTGTAAAAGTGTTTGAAGTGAGATCAGGTATGTGATTGTTGTCTGTCAGGAGGCCCAACTGACAACAGGATATTAATGAGAACCACAGCAAGTCTTCTACCAATGTGCACAACTTCCATACGTATACGCACACACACACCTTTACAACCTGTAAGACAGAATATACTGACACCAGCAGGGTCTGGCTACACTGCAACACGTCCTCACTTTGCCTTTCCACAGCTGGGATTATAGAGTTACATGAATTCACCAAAAGTACCACAGGATGTTGGATCTTTGAGACTGAGAAAAATAGGAATATCCATGAGGTAAGTCAGGCACACTTGTCTTAAACTGGGAATGAGAAGTGCTAAATTAACCTGACTGGCATTTATTTCATTTGAAAAATTTTTAAAATGTTGAATTATGTTGACCTTTGTCTCAGATCAGTGATTTGAAGAATAAACAGGAGCTGGAAATGATCATCTGTGTCCTTTATGATGAGGACAAAATTGTTCCCTTTCCCTCTCTCTGGAAATTTTGTTTGGAGAGTGTGGTTCTGGACAAGGGGCTAGAGATACAAGCTGAGATAGAATAAATAACTACAGGTTCAAGGTTGATGAGATTGTCACAGTTCTGGAGATCTGAATGCAGTCAATTCAAAAAGGGCTGAATCCAGTCTTTATTATGTTATATTCAAAAAGAACAGTGTATATAATTCACTCCTACATGGCATATCAGATTTCACCGGAATCAGTGTTGGTTACTATTAAGGAATGTCTGATATTCAATCAAAGTCTTGAATAATTGATCCCTCTAACGTGATCAATTGGTCATCGACAGTCTTTTTAATAATTGTTCACTTCTTCAGTCAGTCACTTGACTCATTGTTTTCTATGAACAGTCAATCTCTAACTCCTTATTCCTTGTAAGTCCATTTTTAGTCCTTTGTTCTATGGATCTGGTCATTCTTCAATCCATTTTTCTATACAATCAGTTGGGTTCGAATGCTGAATATACTTCATCTCTAACATCTCATTCTATATGTTTAACTTGTCTGTCGACCATTAAGTTAATTGTTTGGTCAGTTCATAGACCTCTAATCTATTTATTTGGTCTGTCTGTTGATCCTTATTCTATATTTTGGTTTGGGCTGTAGCATTTTGTTCTATGGGTTTGGTTTGTCTGTAGACCCTCATTCTGTAGGTTTGGTTTGTCTGTACACCTTTATTCTAAATGTTTAGTCAGTCTGTAGACCCTAAAGTCCTGATGAAAGGTTTATGCTCGAAACGTTGATTCTCAGATGCTGCCTGACCTTCTGTGCTTTTCCAGCACAACACTTTTTGACCTTAATCTATACATTTGATCAGACTGTAAAGCCTTATTCTATATATTTGGTTTGTCTGAAGACCTTTATTCTATTGGTTTCGTCAGTCTGTAGACCCTGATTCAACCTGTAACCCCTTAATCTACATGTTTGGACAGGCTATAGAGCCCTATTTTATGTAATTGGTTTGTCTGTAGCCCTTATTCTATATGATTGGTCAGTCTATAGACATTTATTTTACATGTTTGGTCAGTCTGTAGATGTTTGTTTTATATGTTTGGTCTGTCTGTAGACCCTTAATCTCAGTTTTTGTTTACCAAACCTGTTGAATAACGCACCGACAGTTCTGCAAGTTTATCAAATGATTGTCTGAGCCACAGAGACTAGGAAAATGGGTGGGTCTATCTGTGAGTCTGTGGTTTATAGTTTGCCTGGAGCTCAGTTAGAGCTGCTGTCCTGGCCTTTATGTTAAATAACATTGGCCAGCTCCACATTTCAGAGCCATACTGAGGGAATGGAGTGCTGGAGGATATGGTTTACTGTGGCTGAGAAGAACAAGAGATTTCCCGTTACCTTGCTCAATCTTTATATCGCAGCCAACACATAAAATAGTCAGTTGTTAGTTTCCATATGGGAGCTTGCTGTGCTCACATTGGCTGCCATTTTCCCTGCATCACAAGAGGGACCATACCCCACAAGTGTTGCACTGGCTAGAAAGCTGTTTGAATGCCCTGAAAGGCTGTGTGGAAACTCAACACGGATATTTACTTTTCTGGCTGCAGATTACCATATCATGGATGTGTATGTGTGAGTGGAAGATGTGCATTGGCTGAATTAATCTGGGCTCTGGGGTGGGAGGGAATGAGAAACCCCAACTGGATTATATAGGATCAATGTCTTCAGGTGAGACATGAGGAGAAAGTGATCAAAACCTATTTAATTCTTGAAAGGAAAATGGCGATAGGTTCGGACAAGCAGATGTTACAGTTTAACAAATTTTCGAATCCACTTTTCCCAGTCTGCTGAGGAAGTATTTGTAATTCCAGAAGCCAGACATACTCTCCCAGCAAGCCAGTTGGAAACACTGGGGACAACTTGTTCAGTTTAGCTTCCAACATAGTGGCAGAAGGCAACCTCTCTCAAATCCAGTTAGAGTAATTTCAAGTTGCCCGACCTGGAGCATTTATTCTTGTAGCTATATCTTTGACATGAGATAAAGAAAGTGCTCCAACAGCCATCTTTCAAACTGGAAATATTCACCAGATGGTGAGAAGTAAGTGAGTGAGTGAGAAACAGTGTGTCAGTGGAGCTCTCACTGAGGGGTCTGCACTCTTCGGAGGATATGGCTTGCTGTATTTGGGAGCAGGGGGGTGCGGTTAATGGGCTCACTAACTGGGAATATGGAGCTATTAATGAAAGTAGTGATGCATTATAAGACTTCAAATCTCAAGTTGTTCATATCTGAAAGGAGAGCTGGTGTCTTCATTCACTGAAACAGATTGAAACATTCTGATACTTCATGCTGTAAGCTGCCTACTAGAAATACCTTTGAATAAATGTTAAAAAGCACACAACATGAGGTTATTGTCCAACAGATTTATTTGGAAGCACTGGCTTTCAGAGCGTTGCCTCTTCATCAGGTGGTTGTGGAGTATTAGATTGTAAGACAGCATTTATAGCAAAAGTTTACAGTAGGATGCAACTGAAGTGATTGCAAAAGACCTGGATTGTTTGTAAAGTTGCTCATCTTTTAGAATGACCATGTTGGTTTCAGTTCTTATGTAAATCCCAGAACTTTTTTAAAGTTATATTCTCAAGAGAACTTTAACAATAGGTGCCATGTCAGCTCGGATAATGCATTGAAGGTGGAAGGTTAAAGTCTATCTCTGCCCCAATGTTCAGACTGATTCTATTTCTAGAAAAGGGACTTACAGAATCTTACATGGATTCATGCAGCTTTTGAGCAAAGTAAAATGTAATCCTGCAAGTACAAATTTACTCCACAAACCTATATGTGTGTGTGTGTGTTGGGGGGTGGGGGGAGGTATGAGTGTCTATGAGAAAGTATGTATGTATGTGAGTGTAAAGGGGTATAAGTCTGTGAGAGGGTGCATGTGTGGGTGTGGGAGTGTATGTGTGAGCATATGAGAGAGAGTTTGTGTATGAGAGAGGGTCTGTGTGAGTGTATGGGTCTATAGGAGTGTCTGTATGTGTTTGTGTGTGTAGTGCAGTGGGGTCACCTGTAGTGTGACATGAACCCAAGGTCCCAATTGAGGCCAGGCCCATGGGTACTGAACTTGGCTATCAGCCCCTGCTCGGCCACTTTGATCTGTCCCAAAGTCTGCCTTAGAGGATGGTCATCTGAAGGTCCGAGATTGAATGTTCCAGACCACTGAAGTGTTCTCCAACTGGGAGGGTACCCTCCTGTCTGTTGATTGTTGTGTGGTGCCCATTCATCCGTTGCCATAGCCGCTGCTCGGTTTCCCCAATGTACCATGCCTCAGGGCATCCTTGTCTGCAACGTATTAGATAGACAACGTTGGCTGAATCACATGAGTACCTGCCACGTACATGGTGGGAGGTGTCCCCACGTGTAATGGTGGTATCCATGTCCACACTCTGACACGTCTTGCAGCACTTACCCTGCTAGGGTTGTATGGAGTTGACTCGAAAGTAAGGCAGTTTGCTGCAAACAATGATCTGTTTGAGGTTTAGTGGTTGTTAAAAGGCGAGCAGTGGAGGTGTGGAAAAGGTCTTGGTGAGGTGCTCATCCTCATTGATAATGTCTTGCAGGTCATGAAGAACATAACGTAGTTTTCCAGCTCCTGGGAACTACTGAACAACAAAGGGTACCCTGTCGGTTGCAGTACGTGCCTGTCTCCTGAGGAGGTCGTGATGGTTTCTAGCTGTGGCATGATGGAACTGGCGGTCAATTAGTTGAGCATCGTACCCCATTCTCATGAGGCATCCCCGAGTACTTCCAAGTGCCCGTCATATTCCTCCTCATCCGAATAGATCCTATGTATGCGTAAGGCTTGTCCATCGAGGATGGCTGTTTTAATATGTTTCAGGTGGAAGCTGGAGAAGTGTAGCATTGTGAGGTTGTCTGTGGGTTTGCGGTAGAGTGTGGGACTGAGGTGCCCATCCTTGATGGAGATGCATGTGTCCAAGAATGAGACCGATATTAAAGAGTAGTCCCTGGTGAGTTTGATGGTGGGATGAAGCAGGTTGATATCACTGTGTAGTTGTTTCAGTGACTCCTCGCCCTGGGTTCAGAGGAAGAAAATGTCATCAATGTACCTGGTGCATAGTGTTGGTCGGAGGTCCTCCATAGAGAAGAAGTCCTGTTCGAACCTGTGCATGCAAATGTTGACATATTGAGGTGCAAATCTGGTCCCCATGGCTGTTCCGTGTGTCTGGATGAAGAACTCGTTGTCAAAGGTGAATAGGTTATGATCGAGGATGAAGTAGGTGAGCTGTAGGACAATACAGTTGTTGGTGTTGAGTACTGAGGCGGTTGCTGCAATGCCGTCATTGTGGGGGATGCTGGAGTAGGGTGCTGAAACATCCATTGTGACGAGGAATGTTCCTGGTTCGACTAGTCTGTGGGCGCTGAGTTTCTGTAGAAACTGGGGGTCCCCTGTGCAGTGGGTTTCAAGATGCCTTCAACATAGCCAGAGAGGTTCTCATATGGAGTCCCATTGCCTGATATGATTGGATGTCCTGATGTGTTGGCTTTGTGTGTCTTTGGAAGGCAGTAGAAGTCCTCTACGCAAGAAATACATGGGATGAGAGTGTGTAGGTTACTCTGAAGGACTGGATCAAAGTCCTGATCAGTATTTTCAGTTCACGGGTGTGTTCTTTGGTCGGATCAGCCGGTAGTTGCCCCTAGTGTTCCTGGTTGTTCAGTTGTCGGTACACTTCCTTGCAGTAGTCTGTTCTGAGAGAATGTGAGGTCTGCACATGCTGTAGATCAGAGTTGAGAGTGTGGTGCTGGAAAAGCACAGCAGGTCAGGCAGTATCCGAGGAACAGGAGAATCGAATTTTTTGGGCATAAGTAATTGGTAATCTTCAGTAATCTGTTCTATTCTGAATGACGATGGCTCCTCCTTTATCTGCTGGTTTAATGACAATGTTGCAATTGGTTTTGAGATCATGGATGGTGTTGCGTTCTGGTGACATTTTCCTCTATCTTATGGGTGCAGCTGATCAATCTGGCATTTATATATTTCCTGATGGTTTGAGCATACATGTCAACCCCAGGGCAAGCCCTCCGCATACACCGGATCTGTTCAGATGAGGAGGAACATGACGGGCACTTTGAAGTACTCAAGGATGCCCTCATGAGAACGGGGTACGATGCTCAACTCATCAACTGCGAGTTCCATCATGCCACAATGAGAAACCATAATGACCTCCTCAGGAGACAGGCAAGAGCTGCAATAGACAGGGTACCCTTCATTGTCTAGTACCTTCTGGGAGCCAAATAACTACGCCTTGTTCTTCGCAGCCTGCAACACATTATCACACCTTCTCAACACCTCCACTTCTCGCCTTTAAACAACTGCCAAACCTCAAACAGATCATTATTCGCAGCAAACTGCCTGGATTTCAGGACAACTCCATACAACTCTGTCATGGAAGACACTGCAAGACTTGTCAGAGTCTCTCTCTCTCTCTCTCTCTCCCTCTCTCTCACTCACACCCACACACACCCTCTCACAGACACTCACACTCCCCACACACACTCACCACATGCACACATGCATATAAGTTTGTGGGATGATTTTGTACTTGCAGAATTACATTTTATTTTGCTCAAAAGCTGCATGAATCCATGTAAGATTCTATAAATCCCTTTTTTAGAAATAGAATCAGTCTGAACATTGGTACAGAGACAGCCTCACACAGGGCACCTCACACCTTCAATACATCATCTGGGCCAACATGGCATCTATTGTTAAAGTTCAATTGAGAATGTCACTTTTAAAAAAAGTTATGGGATTTACATTTGCCACAAGGATCAGGGCCAGGTCCTCTACTTTTTGTCATTGATATGAATGATTTGGATGCGAGCATAAGAGGTATGGTTAGTAAGTTTGCAGACGACACCAAAATTGGAGGTGTGGTGGACAGCGAAGAGGGTTACCTCCGATTACAACAGGATCTTGATCAGATGGGCCAATGGGCTGAGAAGTGGCAGATGGAGTTTGATTCAGATAAATGCAAGGTGCTGCATTTTGGGAAAGCAAATCTTTGCAGGACTTATACACTTAATGGTAAGGTCCTAGGGAGTGTTGCTGAACAACTAGACCTTGGAATGCAGGTTCATAGCTCCTTGAAAGTGGAGTTGCAGGTAGATAGGATAGTGAAGAAGGTGTTTGGTATGCTTTCCTTTATTGGTCAGAGTATTGAGTACAGGAGTTGGAAGGTCATGTTGCGGCTGTACAGTACAATTGCAACATTTAAAATGCATTTGGATGGGTATATGAATAGGAAGGGTTTGGAGGGATATGGGACGGGTGCTGGCAGGTGGGACTAGATTAGGTTGGGATATCTGGTCAGCATGGATGGGTTGGATCAAAGGGTCTGTTTCCATGCTGTACATCTCTATGATTCTATGACTGTATATGAAAGAACTAAAACCAACATGGTCATTCAAAAAAGATGAGAAACTTAACAAACAATCCAGGTCTTTTTCAATATATCATTTCAGATGCATCACAGTGCAAATTTGTGTTGTCAATTCTGTGTCTTACAATCTCATACTCCATAACCACCTGATGAAGGAGCAGCGCTCCGAAAGCTGGTGCTTCCGAATAAACCTGTTGGACTATAACCTGGCATTGTGTGATTTTAATTTTGTACACCCCAACACTGACATCTCTAACTTTTGATTAAACAAGATGTATCTTTTTATTTAGTCTGTGACATTTATTGCTTTGTGCTTTTCCCTGATTAACTACTTGCTTCCGAATAAACCTGTTGGACTATAACCTAGCATTGTGTGATTTTTAATTTTGTACACCCCAACACCGACATCTCTAACTTTTGATTAAACAAGATGTATCTTTTTATTTAGTCTGTGACATTTATTGCTTTGTGCTTTTCCCTGATTAACTACTATCCCTCAAGCTGACTCCTTCTTGGAGTTCAAGTCCATTCGGCCTTCTCACACTACACTACCTCTTGTTTAACATCCGAGCTGCTCCTGAGAACCCTCCAAACCCTTCTCATCACATCAGTTGAACCTCCCTCCCAATCTTCAGACACAGCCAGCTAGGTTGTCTACCCAGCAGCTTGTCTTCTGAAAACTCAGCTACATTTTAGAATACTGATAATTTTGAATAAAATAGTAGGATGGAATAGATAGAGGCCATTTGCCTGCTTGTGTCCATGCTAACCCACTGGAGTTCCAATCCTCAGCTGGCCATTTAAAAGCTCAAATGGCCCCAGAGATCAAATGATTATAATGTCTGCACCAGCATCAAAGAATATGAAATGTCCAAAATGAGAATAATATTTTTAACAGTTATAGCTAAAAAGAGGATTAACAACTGTCCAATCAGAACATAGGTTGAATAACTTGAATATGAGAATAAGATTGCTAACTGTTCAATTTGAGAACAGGACTAACAACTGAAAATAGGAGTAATAACTGTTCAGTCATTAATAGGAATATTAAACTATTCAATCAGAGAATACAATTACTAACTGCATAATCTGAAAAGGTTCATGATTAATAAGAATAAGATTAATGACTGCTCCATATAAGACCTCTGTGACTAGGTTAATAACTGTTCAATCTAAGAATAGGATTAATAACTACTCAATCTCAAAATAGGATTCGTATTGTTCAAACTCAGAATATGATAAATAAATGTTCAATCTGCAATTGGACTAATAGTTATTCAATCAGAGAATAAAGTTAATAACTGTTCATCAGACAATAGTTTAATGTTTCAATACAACCATAAAATTAATAACTGTTGAATCAGAGAATAGGATCAGTCCTGAACAATCTGTGAATATGATTAATAACTGTTCAAGTTCAGAATGTGAATAATAATTGTTCAAACATAGAATATTATTAATAACCATTCAATTAGAGGGTAGGATTAATAACTGTTCAGTCTGACAACAAGATAGTTAACTGTTCAATCCGAGAATAAGATCTTAAACAGTTCAAAATGAGAATAGGATAATTAACTGTCCAATCCACGAATTGGATTAAAACTGTTTGATATGAGAATGGGATTACTAATGGTTCCCTATAAGGATGGCATTCAAGAATAGGTTAATAACTGTTCAATCAAAGAATGTCATTAATAACTGTACCCTATAAGAATAGGATAAGTACCTGTTCTAACATAGAATGAGATTAATTATTGTTGAATCCTATAATAGAATTAATAACTATTCAATCTGTGAGCAGAATAAATAATTACTTGACCTGAGAATAAAATTAATAATTGTTCAGTCAGAGCCTATGGTTAATAAATGTTCAATCAAAGGATTTTAATAATAACTGTTCAGTCAGAGAATAAGATTAATAACTTCTATATGAGAATAGGATTATTAACTGTTTAATCACAAATAGGAAGAATAACTGTTCAATCACAGAATATGATTAAAATGATTCAATTAGAGAATATTATTGATAACTGTTCAAACTGAGAATACAATTAATAACTGTTCAATCCAAGAATATGATTAATAACTGGACATAGGATTAATAACTTTTAAATCTGACAATAGGACTAATAACTGCTCAATATGAGAATATGATGAATAAGTGTTCAATCGGAGAATAGGATTAGTCACTGACCAATATGTGACTAGGACTAATAACTATTCAACCTGAGACAGGATCAATAACTGTTCATTCAGTGAATTTTATTAACAACTGTTCAATCCAAAAATGCAATTATTGAACTATTCAATCAGAAAAATGTATTAATAGCTGTCCAAACTGTGGGAAAGTGAGGTCTGCAGATGCTGGAGTACCAGAGTCGAAAAATGTGGTGCTGGAAAAACACAGCAGGCCAGGCAGCATCCGAGGAATGAGGCTAGAGTGCCAAGCCAGCTGAGATAAAAGGTAGGGGGGAGGGAATTTGGGGGAGGGGCGCTGGGGATACGATAGGTGGAAGGAGGTGAGGGTGAGGGTGATAGGCTGGACAAGGGGTGGGAGCGGAGAGGTCGGGAAGAAGGTTGCAGGTCAAGAGGGTGGT
>NC_057735.1:44842532-44855284 GCF_004010195.1 Chiloscyllium plagiosum
ATTCCCTCCCCCCTACCTTTTATCTCAGCCCGCTTGGCACACCAGCCTCATTCCTGAAGAAGGGCTTATGCCCGAAACGTCGATTCTCCTGCTCCTCGGGTGCTGTCTGGCCTGCTGTGTTTTTCCAGCATCATATTTTTCAACTCTGTCCAAACTGTGAGTAGGATTACGAAGTGTTTAATCAAGAATATTATCAATATCTATTCAAACCGAAAATATGATGAAAAACTGTTCAAAATGAGAATAGGAACAATAACTATTCAATCAGAAAATAAGGTTAATAGATGTTCAATCTGAACACAGGATTAATGTGTTCAATCAAAGAATCAGATTACTAATTGTTCAATCTGAGACAAGGATTTATAACTGTTCAATCAGAGGATATGACTTGAATAATAATTATGCAACCCGCGAATACAGTTAAAAACTCTTCAATCAAGAATTGGATAAATAACAGTTCATTCAGAGAATTTTATAGAGATGTTCAGAGAATGAGAGTAATAAATGTTGAATCGTAGAATGGGTTTATAAATTTACAGTACGTGATAGGATCAATAAATGCCCAATCAGGGAATAAGGGCACGTGTTCAATATGAGAATAGGAAGGATAACTTCAGACAATGGGAATAATAATTTCAGAGAATAGGAATAATAACTGTTTAGAGAGTAGGATTAACAATTTTTCAATCCAAGAGTAGCAATAATAACTGCTGACGAATAACTGTTCAATCAGAGAGTTTTATTATTAACTGTTCAATCTGAGGATAGGATTATGAACTTTTCAAAGAATTTTATTACTTACTATTTAATCCATGAATTAGTATTCTAACTCCACCAAAAGCAAGAGTTCAAACAGATAATTATATTAATACTTGTTCAAATTGAGCATAGGATTAACTCTTCAAAATGAGAATAGGTTTAATAACTGTTCAAACAGAGGATATAATTAAAAACTGTTCAGAGAGTAAGATTATTAACTGTTCAATGTGAGTGTAGGACTAATAACTGTTCAACATGAGAACAGGATTATTAACTGTTCAATATGAGAATTGAATTATTAACTGTTCAATATGAGAATAGGATTATTAACAGTTCAATGTGAGAGTAGGATTATTAACTATTCAGTATGAGAACAGGATTAATAACTAGTCAATGTGAGAGTAGGATTATTGACTGTTTAATGTGAGAGTAAGATCAATAACTGGTCAATGTGAGAACAGGATTATTAACTGTTCAATATGAGAGTAGGGTGAATAACTGTTCAATATGAGAGTAGGATTGTTAACTGTTTAATGTGAGAACAGGATTATTAACTGTTCAATGTGAGAGTAGGATCAATAACTGTTCAATATGAGAATAGGATTAATAACTGGTCAATGAGAGAATAGGATTAATAACTGTTCAATATGAGAGTACAATTATTAACTGTTCAATATGAGAATAGGATTAATAACTAGTCAATGTGAGAGTAGGATTATTGACTGTTTAATGTGAGAGTAAGATCAATAACTGGTCAATGTGAGAACAGGATTATTAACTGTTCAGTATGAGAGTAGGATCAATAACTGGTCAATGCGAGAGTAGGATTATTAACTGTTCAATGTGAGAGTAGGATTGTTAACTGTTTAATGTGAGAACAGGATTATTAACTGTTTAATGTGAGAACAGGATTATTAACTGTTCAAGATGAGAATAGGATTATTAAATGTTCATCATAGGATTAGTAGCTGTGCAATCAAAGAATAGGATTAATGACTGCTCACTCTCAAAATAGGATTCATACTGTTCAATCTGAGCAAAGGTTTAATCTGTAATAGAACACGTAACTGTTCATAAGTGAAATAAATACTGAATAAGAGAATAAAATGAACAACTGTTAAGTCTGAGAATATGATAAATAACTGTCCAATCAGAGAATGCTAACAACAATTGTTGATTCCAAAACTATAATTATTGACTGTCCAATCAGTTATTAATAACAATCCAATCCAAGGGTAGTATTATTAATGTTTGATCAGAGAATGTTATAAATAAAGACTCACACAGAAAATTCCATTAATAACTGGTCAGTCAGAGAATTGGATAAACACCTTTTCAATCTGAGGGTAGGATTAATAACTGCTAAATCTGAGAATACAACCAGTAACTGTTCGATTAGAGAAATTAAGTAATAACTACAATCTGAAAATAGAATTACAAACTTTTCAACCAGAGATTTTTTGTTAATAATTATTCAATCCGTTAAGTTTACTAATCAACCTTCAAGTTCAGTGAGCTAGCTTACATACTTTTCATCAACATGAGCTACGAATCTGCTGAAAAAACACTTACTAACTAACTGTTCAATCACAGAATAGCATTAAAAACTGCTCAATCAGAGAATAGGTTTAACAACTGTTCAAAATGAGAATATGATCAAAAAGTGTATAATCCACAAATAAGATGAATAACTGTTCCATCAGAGAATAAGATTAATAACTGTTTAAAATGAGAATATGTTTGGTAACTGTTCAAACACAGAAAATGATTAGAAACTGTTCAATCAGAGCTTATGATCAATGATTCATCAATCTCAAAGTAGGCTTAATACTATTCAATCCAAGAAATATCAGACATTTAATATCTAATAGAAATAATAACTTCAAATAATAACTTCAAACATAGAACAGCTTTAACATTTGTTCATCAGAGATTAGGATTAATAATTGTACAATCTAAGAATAGGATTACTCATTGTTAAATATTACAATAGGAATACTTTCAGTTCAAACATAGAATTGGAGTAATAAGTGTTCAAACAGACAGTATAATTAATAACTGTTCAGTCTCAGAATAGGATGAATAACTATTCACTGTGAGAATAGGAATAATAAATGATCAAGCAGACAATACGATTTACTAACTGTTCAATCAGAAATTAGCAGGTCTAATATCTGTTCAGTCTGTGAATAGGATGAATAAGTGTTCAAACAGCGAGTAAGATTAATAACTGTTCAATCTGAGTATAGGATTAATAACTGTTCAATATGTGAATAGCATTGATAATTATTCAGTCAGAGAATAGCATTAATAACTGTTCAATCAGAGAAGAGGATTAATATCAGTTTAAAATGAGAATAGGACAAATAGTTGTTTAATCATGAAAAGGATTAGTAACAGTTGAATTACAGATTTTTATTAAAAACTGTTCAAACACAGAATATTATTACAAATTGTTCAATCAGAAAATGTTATTAATATCTATTCAATCTGAGAATGGGATTAATAGCTGTTTAATCTGAGAGTAGGATCAATAATTGTTCCATTAGAGAATAAGTTTAGTAACTGTTGAATCTGAGTATGGGACTAATGACTGTTCAATGTATTAATGTAATTAATAACTCTTCAATCAGACAGTAAGATTGGTAGCTGTTGAATCAGAGAATATAATAACTCCTCAATCTGAAAATAGGACTGATTACTGCAAATTCAGAGAATTTTATTAAAAACTGTTCAATCTAAAAATGGCATTAATAGCTGTTAAATCTGAGAATAGGAATAAAAACATTTCAATCAAAGAATATGATTAATAACTACTTAGTCTGAACATTGGATTAATATGTTTCAATCCAAGAATCGGATTAATAATTATTTAATCTCGGAATAGGATTAATAACTGTTCCATTGGAGAATATGATTAATAACTATTCAATTCATGACCAGGATCAATAATTGTTCAGCCTGAAAATAGGATTAATAACTGGTCAGTCAGGAATAGGGTAAATAGCAGCTGGTTTGGATAATTTTATTAACAAATGTTAATCCAAAAATAGGACTAATAACTGTTCAATTAGAGAATGGGATTAATATCTGTTCAGTCTGAGATAGAATCAACAAATACTCAGTCACAGAATAGGAGTATGTGTTCAAAATGAGAAAAGCAGTAATAACTCTTCAAACAGAGAATATGATTAATAACTCTTCAGGGAGTAGGATTAACATTTTTTTCAATCCAAGAGTAGGAATAATAACTGCTGAATCTCAGAATATGATCAACAACTGTTCAATCAGAGAGTTTTATTAATAACTGTTCAATTCACAAATAGATTTACTAACTCTTTAGTCGCAGAGTAGAATTGAACCCTGTTCAATCAGAGAATTACGTTAAAAATGATTCAATCAGAGAGCAGAAACAATAACTGTTTAATCAGCAAGTAGGATTAATATCTGTTCAGTCTGGGAATAGGACTAACTGGTGTTCCAACAGAGACAAAGATGAATAACTGTTCAGTATGAGAATAGAATTAATTCATGTTCTTCAAAGAGAAGAATTAGTATCTGTTCAGTTCTAAGGGAGAATTCACAATTGCACTATGAGAGAATTGGATTAATAACTGTTCAATCCACAAACAGGGTTAATAACTGGTTAATATGTGAATATGATTAATAACTGTTTAATATGAGAATAGCATGATGAACCGTTCGATCTGAGAATAGGAATGTTCAATCTGAGAATTGGTTTACCCTGTACTATCAGAGAATACGATTAAACCTTTTA
Source organism: Chiloscyllium plagiosum (assembly GCF_004010195.1). NCBI lineage: Eukaryota > Metazoa > Chordata > Chondrichthyes > Orectolobiformes > Hemiscylliidae > Chiloscyllium > Chiloscyllium plagiosum. The sequence continues at coordinate 44,847,070 of NC_057735.1, forward strand.
AATATGCAAATAGGATTAATAACTGTCCAGTCCAAAATAAAATTATTAAAGTGTAAAATATGACAATAGGACAAATAACAGTTCAATTATAGAACATGAACAAAAGCTGTTCAATATGAGAACATGTTTAATCACTGTTCAACCTGAGAATCAGTTTAACAATGTTACACTCACAGAATGGGATTAATAATTAATGCATGCTATTCTCATATTTAACAGTTATTAATCATATTCACATATTGAATAGTTATTAATCTGTTTGTGGATTGAATAGTTATTCAATATAAGAATTCCATTAATAACTATGCAGTATAAAAATAGGATTAATAAGTGTTAAATCTGATAATAGGACTAATAACAGTTCAATTATAGAATAGGTTTAATAACTGTTCAATATGAGAATAGGATTTATAACTGCTGAAAATAAAAATAGAATTTGTGATATTTTATTCTGAGAGCTAGATTAATAACTGTTCAATATCAGAATGGGATTAATAAGTGTTCAAACAAAGAATGCAATTACCAACTGTTCCATCAGAGAGTAGTGTTAATAGCTGGTCAACCTCAGAGTAAGATTAGAATCTGTTCAATATGAGAATAGGATTAGAATGTTCACCCAAAAATAGGATTAATAAGTGTTAAACTCAGACAGAAGGATGATAACAGTTCAATTATAGAATAGGTTTAATAACTGTTCAATATGAGAATAGGATTTATAACTGCTGAAAATAAAAATAGAATTTGTGATATTTTATTCTGAGAGCTAGATTAATAACTGTTCAATATCAGAATGGGATTAATAAGTGTTCAAACAAAGAATGCAATTACCAACTGTTCCATCAGAGAGTAGTGTTAATAGCTGGTCAACCTCAGAGTAAGATTAGAATCTGTTCAATATGAGAATAGGATTAGAACTGTTCACCCAAAAATAGGATTAATAAGTGTTAAACTCAGTCAGAAGGATGATCATAGACTAGATTAATATCTGTTGAAACTGAGAATACAATAAACAACTATTCAATCAGAGAGTAGAATTAACAACTGTTCGACTTAAGTGTAAGATTGATAATTGTTTAATGTGAGAATAGGTGTTCAATAAGGGAGTAGCATTAATAGCTGTTCAGTCTGGTATTAGGATTAATAAGTATTCAATCAGAGACTGAGGCACATAACTGTTAGATCTGAGAATAGGATTAAGAACTATTCAATATGCAAGTAGGATTTATAACTCTTCAAATGGAGAATTAGATTAATAACGACATGATCTGAGAACAGGAATAATAATTGTTCAATACAAAAATGGGATTAATAAGTGTTAAATCTGACGATAAGACTTTAGTTAATCTGGGACTACAGTTAAGAACAAGAATAATAACTGATTACAGTGAGAATAGGATTAATAGCTGTTCAAACTGAGAGCAGGATTAATCAGTGTTAAATCTGACAATAGGATTAATAACTGTTCAATATGTGAATAACATTAATAACTGTTCAGTGTCAGAATAGGATTAATAACTGTTTACAATGAGAATAGGATTATTAGCTGTGCAATCTGAGACTAGGTTTTTCATTGTTCTGTGAAAGAACAAGATTAATAACTGTTCAGTATGAGAATTGGATGAATAACCGCTCAGTCAGAAAATCATTTTAAAGCTGCTTAATCTGAGAATAGAATTAATAATTGTCAAGTCAGAGAATTTGATTAATAACCGTTCAATATGAGTATAGGATTAATATGTTTTCAATCTGAGAATAGGATGAACCATTGTTCAATCACAGAATAGAATTAATAACTTTTCAATATGCAAATAGCATTAATAACTGTTAAATCAGACAATTGGAGAATAATTGTTCAATCCAAGACGACACTTAATAAATGTTCAATCGAAGAATTTTAATAATGGCTACTCAGTCTGAGATTAGAATTAATTACTGTTCAAATTGAAAATAGGATTAATACTATTTTATTCAGAGAGCTGCGTTAGTAACAGTTCATTCCGAGACCTCAGTTAATAAATGTTCCATCTGAAATCATATTAAAAATGCTTTAATTTTGGAATATGCTTTGATTACTCTTCAGTCTTAGAATTAATCCAAAACAGCAACCTGGATAATATCAATGTCTTTGTTTTACTGGAACACGCAGGTGATTGGCCAAATGTCTGAAGGACAAATGAGTAGCAGGAATCAGGAATTCGTCAGTGATCAGAAAATGCCCAGATTAGAATTTAAAATACTCGAGGTCAGTGTTTTAGGCGGAAACTCTGCACTGGGCAACTTCAGCACAGTTAGAAATATTGCACTCCATCCATTCTGGTTCCAAACCTTTCAGCTAACAGGTGTGTGACTCCGACTCCATTTATCTGAGATTCTGATTGTGTTTGTGATTCTGTGTGACAGTATATTTGTCTATGTGTTTCTCTGTCTGCCTACATGTGCTTGTCTGTATCTGTGTGGTTTCAGTGCCTGTATCTATGTGTTTGAGAGTCTGGATAGATATAGTTGTTTGGTCTATGTTTGGATTTTTATGTCATTATCTGAGTGTGTATGTGCGTGTGGATATGCATGTTTGTATCTGTGGGTGAATGTGTCAGGTTGTTTGTATCTGTGTGTAAGTTTCTATGTGTGTGAATATGTATGGTTCTATACATGTGCATTGATTTCTGAATCTGTATATGTGTGTGTGTGGCTAGACAACCTTGCTTGTGTTGGCTTCTGTGTGTGTGCTACTGTATATTTACGATCACTTGTATATATGGCTGTAGGTCTCTGGGTCGACTCTATATGTGCATGTGGTTGTTTTGGTCTTTGTGTAGGTTTCCACATATGTACCAGTCTGTTTGTGTGGACATGTATGACTTTTATTTTCATGTCTGTAGGTATGCATGGTTGTTTGTATATATTTGTGTTTATGCATGTGTCTTTCTGTGTGGATACATATGGATGTTTTTATTTGTTTATGCAAGTTTCCGTGTCATTATCTGCATGTATTAATTTCTATGTCTGTATCAAAGAGTCCACACCAACTCTTTGAAGAACATCTCATCCAGACTATGTCTCTGTGTAGTGTAGCTGTGGATATATAAGATTATTTGTATCCAAGTGTTTAGGTTTCCGCGTGTGTGTCTGTGTGTGTAGATTTCGGTGTCTGTATCGGTGTGAGTGCTGGATATGAATGCTGTTTGTGTATGTCAGTGTCAGTGTCTGCATGTGTATGGATATGTATGGGTGTTTGTATCTGCGTTTGTTGTTTTCCATGCCTGTGTTTGTGTGCATATACATTTTGTTATTTGTATCTGTGTGTGTATGTTACTGTGTCTGTAACTCTATGTATGTGGACATGTATGGTTCTTCCACCCATTTGTATAGGTTTCTGCATCATTGTATGTGTGTGCGTGGACATGCAAACTTGTTTGCATCCATTTGTGTGGGGTTCTGTGTGTGTGTGTACGTACAATTGGGTATGTAAGGTTTCTGTGTGTAGGTTTCTGTGTCTGTACTTATGTTTGTGTATGCACATACATGTTTGTTTGTATCTATGTGTAGGTTTCTATTTCTGTGTGTTCATGTGTGGTAATGTATGGTTGTATCTATGTGTTGATTTCTGTGTGTGTTCGTATGTATTATGTATGGTTGTTTGTATATGTGTGTAGTTTTCTATGTCTGTGTCTGTGTTTGTGTGTGTTATGTATGGTTGTATTTGTGTGTATGTTTCTGTGTCTGTGTTTGTGTGTGTTATGTATGGTTGTATCTGTGTGTATGTTTCTGTATCTGTGTTTGTGTGTGGTTATGTATGGTTGTATGTTTCTGTATCTGTGTTTGTGTGTGGTTATGTATGGTTGTTTGTGTATAGGTTTCTGTGTCTGTGTGAAAGGTTTTCATAATATTGGGAGTGTGTGCTTGAGAATCTGGGCTCCATCTTGACTCGTTACAATAGTGTACAAGGGGTAATTATGAATCAGGTCCCAGTTATTAAGACCAATGACCTCAACAGAATTATAAAGATGTGGAGTTGTGATGTTGATTGTCAACTCACTATGTCCTGCTATGTATATCAACTGATTCAAGTTACAATTTGGATCTAGTTTCTGACTGTTAACATCATCTATAAAATTATTATGACGGCATTGAAGTTTTACTTAAGAAATGGGTCAGAATGATTATAAAATGTATTTCGTTTTGTTATCACCTCTAGTGTTAGACTTGCATCTGGCTGACTGAAACGTATCTATAATATCGGTATGGGCCAAGGATTTATTCCTCAGTTTATCCGCCCAGCCATTAAAATTCCAGCGGGTTTCTTTTTCCCTCCTTGATATTTTAATTTCATTCAGTGAAAGTCATATGACTGAGTTAGATCACATGACATTCTATGGTTTTTTTGGACAAATAAGTACTGTTAACACCGACATCATTCTGTGCCTGTAAACTCCACATTATACAACAGAGATGACCATCCAGCGAGTGATGCCCACTCTCAGTTGTACACCTACTCAATGGCACTCCTCTCAGTTCTCATTCTTCTCCGCTAATTTATTCCCTTATTCAATTAATTCTACCTGAGACAAAGTGCTGAAAAATAGCTATTTGCACTTAGTGCATTTTTTAAATTAACTCAGGGGATGTGAGCATCATTGTCTAGGCCAGCATTTACTGCACGTCCCTAAAACGTAAGGGGAAGTCTGTGGCCTGTCTTTAAGCCAGGGGCTGCAATCTCAAATCCCACTCTGATGGAAAAGGAAGTTGTAGTCATGGTGTGGCCAAACCCATTAGCTATAATTCCAATATAACAATGGTGGGCAGTAAGAGAGATTCCTGGTCAGCCACACTTGCTGTGCATTGGCACCTCTCACTTGTGAGCGACTAGTTCCAGGAAAAATCTAGCCACCATTTTAGACAGAAGCATGTGGTTTGTCATTAGAAATAGGAAGCATCTAGTTCTAAGAACAAGTGGGTACCAAATCTCGGGTTTTCATCTCACCATCGTTATCAATTAATTGACCTTACATAACAATACAGTTAATCTTGTAAAAGTAGAAGAGATTATAGAGTTGGAGCAGATCAGCTCTACTGCCTTTCAATGAGGTCAGGCTGATCTGATAATCCTCAACTCCACGTTTCGGCCTTTTCCCCATAACTCTTGATTCCCTTCTTGATTAAAAACCTAGCTCAGGGGGATCCAAAATGGCGGCAATCTAGGAAGATCGTGTTGCAGATCTCCAGCACCACACCACAAGCGGGACAAAGTCCTAACCCGCGATATCCTGGGACTCTGGAAAGGTCGTGGAGTCCCAGGAAACTGTCAGAGAGCAACCTACCTCGGTTTTCGCCGTCCAGGGATGCCGAAGAAGGGAGCAGGTACATCCAAGACCAGGCCCATGGCTGAGCCTGCAGGATCCTTGGACTTGATTACCTACCAATCCCTGCTAAAAGAGCTTGCGAAATCTCACAAGATATTGGGCAAACAGATAGAGGGGAAGCTGGCCCCAATCTCTATCCTGCTGCAGAAGCATGAACAGCAGCTGGGAGACCTGGAAAAGAGGATGGATGAAGTAGAACACAGAGTCACAGTGGTGGAAGCTGATACCGGTCCCTCCAAGGGTAGGATCCAGACCCTAGAGACGCAGGTCTGTAATTTGCTTGACCAGGTTGATGAACTTGAGAACAGGGGCAGGAGAAAAAATATTCGGATCGTTGGTTTGTCAGAGGGTAAAGAAGGTAAGCGGCCTGTGGAATTTATTGAGCACTGGCTGCTGAAATTCCTCAACTTGGAGGCTGGAATAAGAAGCTTGAAGATCAAGAGGGCTCACCAGGACACGGCAGGGAGATTGGTCTATGTCCTCATCCTATTTTGGTGTGGTTTCATCACTATAGACATAAGGAGAGAATCGTGGAAGCTTCCAGAATCTGGGGGAAGGATCCAAAGTCCCTAATTTATGAGGGCTCTAAGATCATGTTCTTCCAGGACTTCTCAGCAGTGGTGATCTGGAAAAGAAAATTCTATGATGGCATCAAGAAAAGACTGAGGGAACTCGGGATCCAGTACTCTCTGAAGTATCCAGTGGTGCTACGGATGACCTTAGATGAAGCTGTACATCTCTTTGACACATCAGAGAAGGCAAGAGACTTTGTGGACAAATTAACTTAATCTGAACAATCTAGTACATACAAATAGTAGTGTTGTTTAGGTGTGTCTCTTCTTTTAAAAAAATAGAGGAAGTCCATTCAGGGCTTTCTTTTCCTTTTTATTGGTAATAATCTGGTCTAAGCTATGCTCGTGGGTGGTTGGGATGTGTGCTTTCAGTTTCTAAATTAAACTATACCAAAGGATGGGTGGGGTACTCTCTTTTCTTTCAAAATGTCTTTGTTCACATTTTTATTTCATGATGTATTTTCTTTCTTTTCTGCTTGTGTTTGTGGCTCGAGCTCGAAGGAGAGAAAATGGTTGGGATGGCCAGATGCCCACTTATGGGGAGTTTATGCCCCAGGTCAGGGATTTAGGTGCCCTGGCTGCAGTATTGGCAGTGGAATGGGCAGTTGGGTTTTGGAATGTGTGGATGGCCCCTTTGGGCAGGGGGTGAGTTCCCCGAATCAGCACCATTGGCACTTTATATGATGGTTTGTTTATTGATTTTTACTGTATATAATCTTTGATAGGTTTGTTAACTGTAGTGGTTTTAGTTTATGTAGTTTTTATATTCGATGGATCTTGCAACACTAAGACTCAGCGATTTGTGGTTCGAGTTCCTCCTCTCTGGAATCTAAATGTTACGGCAAAAGGTTGTGGCAAATGACTTGATTAAATGGTGTACCTGGAACATCAAGGGGAGTGACTCACCAATTAAGAGGAAAAAGGTACTCTCGAGTCTTAGAAAGGAAAAGGTGGATATTGCTTTATTACAGGAGACACACTTGGATGATAGGAAGCATTTGAAACTACAGCAGAATGGCTTTGATTGGGTTTACTTTTCATCTTTTAATACTAGAATTAGGGGAGCGGCTGTATTGGCTTAGAGGAATCTCCCATTTAAGTCACTAGAGTGTGTTAAAGACACACACGGGAGGTTTGTAATCCTCAAAGCCCTGATAATGGGGAAAGGATATGGTGTTTTAAATGTTTACTGCCCTCCGGCCCATCCCCTCAAATTTCTGGTCGATGTGTTCTCTAAATTGATTAGTCTTAAGTCGTGGCATATCGTTATAGTGGGAGATTTTAATAGTCTTTTGGATCCCACAGTAGACAGGTTTCCCAAAGCCACCTACCGCCCCCAACCAGGATTTTTTTTTCTGAACCCCAAGGCAACCCTGGACTTGGTGGCATCTTGTATGATTGATAATATTACCATCTCTGAGCACGCTCCAGTGTACCTGTTGGTTAAGATAAATGACGCTAGAGTAGGCCCAATGTGAATGGATCCCTTTATCCTTAAGGATACTAGGTTTGTGGAGTACTTATCTAAGGAATTTAGGGCGTTCCTAGACATTAACTCAGGCTTGGTTAGTAGCCCGCTTGCCCTTTGAGAAACTGCCAAAGCCTATGCCAGGGGGTTAGTTATCTCCTCCTCTGCGAGTAGGAAGCAGCAGAAGGATGAGCAGCGACATCTCCTCGCAGCACGGTTGAAGGCAGCCGAGAAGGCTTACTTTGACAGGCCCTCATTGGCCATGCTGCAGAAGATAACGGCGCTGCAGTCTGTATTGAATTCCGTGGTCACATAGACAGCAAAGAAAAAGCTTACTTTTGCAAAACACAGGTTGTATGAGCATGGTGACAAGCCAGTACCTATTGTATCTCGCCAGGAAAAGGAGCGTTCCTCAAGCCATTACGTCAATTCGGGAAGGGTCTGGGAATCTAACATGTGATAGTAGTCATGGGCGATTTCAACTTCCCAAATATTGATTGGAAGCTCTTTAGATCTAGTAGATTGGATGGGGCGGTGTTTGTGCAGTGTGTCCAGGAAGCTTTTCTAACACATGTAGATTGTCCGACCAGAGGGGAGGCCATATTGGATTTGGTATTCGGTAATGAACCGGGACAAGTGATGGGCTTGTTAGTGGGTGAACATTTTGGTGATGGTGACCACAATTCTGTGACTTTCACCTTGGTTATGGAGAGAGATAGGTGCGTGCAACAGGGTAGGTTTTACAATTGGGGGAAGGGTAAATACGATACTGTAAGACAGGATTTGAGGAGCATAAGTTGGGAGCATAGACTGTC
>NC_057735.1:44857341-44879826 GCF_004010195.1 Chiloscyllium plagiosum
AGGGGGCATAGCTTTAAATTAAGGGGGGGGTAGGTATAGGACAGATGTTAGGGGTAGGTTCTTTACTCAGCGAGTCGTGAGTTCATGGAATGCGCTGCCTGTGGGAGTGGTGGAGTCAGAATCTTTGGTGACCTTTAAGTGGCAATTGGATAGGTACATGGATGGGTGCTTAAGCTAGGACAAATGTTCGGCACAACATCGTGGGCCGAAGGGCCTGTTCTGTGCTGTATTGTTCTATGTTCTATGTTCTATCTATGTTCTATACCAACCTGAGGGTTGTGAGGAGGAGTGGGCCAAGATGGAATCCTTTTTCAAGGATCTGGAGCTCCAGGGTGTGACCCCCGAACAAGAGTCTTTTCTCAATACCCCCTTATCAGAGCAAGAGGTGCAGGAGGCTGTGAAGCTGCTTCAGAGTGGAAAGGCACCTGGTCCTGATGGACTTCCCAGTGAATTCTATAAGGAATTTATAAGCATATTGTCAGACCTGATGCTCAACATGTTCAATGATTCATATAGTCATGATCAACCCCGCCATCTCTGAGAGAGGCCAATACTTCACTTATTATTAAAATAGGGAAGGTCCCAGAGGACTGTGCTTCTTATAGGTCCATTTCACTCTTAAATGTGGACTTTAAAATCCTCTCTAAATCTCTTGCATTAAGGCTGAAGACTGTGTTACCTTCTATTGTTAAAGAGGACCAAATGGGCTTCATAAAGGACCGCAGATCCTCTGGTATTGTTCGGAGGCTGTTTAATGTAGCCTCAATTCAAGCGTGTCAACAACAGTCAATACAGGGATTGTGATTTCTCTAGATGCAGAGAAAGCACTTGACCAAGTTGAGTGGCCATGCCCTTTTTATACTTTAGAGCAGTTTGGCTTGGGCGAAGTCTTTACAAGATGGGTAAAGGTTCTCTACAGTGACCCTCTCACTGTGGACATCACCAATGGGGTACGATCAAGCAATTTTAACATTTTTGTGGCAGCTGGGAACATCAAGGGAAGTCACTCAATTAAGAAGACGCCTTTCACTATTGCTTTTTACATTGGGGATTGAACCATTGGCGGAGGCATTCGGAGGGATCCCACTATATCGGCTCCAGAAGCGGGGTCAAAATTACATAAGATTTCGTTGTACGTGGACAATGTCCTCATTTTTTTGTCAAATCTAGCAGTTTTGGTGCCTCGACTGATAGAATGTATCAGCTCGTTTGGCACCTTTTCGAGGTACAAGATTAGTTTTGCTAAATCAGAGGCTATGCCTATGGGTGGTCTTACAAAGGTGCTCGGTCTTGAGAGTGAATTTCAATTCCCATTTAAGTGATCACGGTGGGGTTTATGTGTTTGGGCATATTCATCACTCCAGTCCTTGATCAGTTGTTTAAAGCTAACCTTGTTCAATTATTTGACAAAATCAAACAAGACCTTCAAAGATGAGAGGCGCTTCCGGTCTCATGGTTAGGTTGGATAGCTCTTATTAAGATGAATATTCTCCCCCATTTGTTGTACCCTATACAGATGCTCCCCCGATTTTTGTTCAGGAGACTGAACGGCTGGTTCAGCTCTTTTATTTGGCATCATAAGTGGCCCCTTATTAAATTAGCCAAACTGCAATTGCCTCACAGATTGGGGGGGTGGACCTTCTGGACATTAAAAACTACCAACTGAGCTCGCTTTTATCTTACTTCAGTGATTGGGCTTGTGGGGACCCTTTTTCAATATGGTTCGATATTGAAACCTCTCAGACAAAGTGCCCCCTTACTAGTTTGCTGTTTTTGGACAAAATGAGGACAGTTAAGGAATATTGCCAAAACCCAGTAGTTATCAATACTGTTAAAACATGGAGGGCAATTTGGCAGAGGAAAGGCAATATTGGCAAAACATCTTTTCTTACACCTATAGTGGATATGCCGGGTTTTCAACGGAGGATGATAGATTCAGGATTCAAACATTGGGCAGTTAGGGGTGTGTTTTGCATGGGTGATTTATTTGAGGGAGACACAAAGATGTCTTTTGATCAGTTAGCATGGAAATACGAAATACTATCTAGCAGGGACCTCTTCCATTTTTGTAAGTTAGGGATTTTATTCAAAAAAAGACTATACTTTTGACTGATCCCTACAAATCTGACATAGAGAGGAGGGTGCTCAGTGCAAAGAGTACACTTTCTGCCAGCACTTTATGTCATCAACTGGGGGGTCCCCCTCAGATGAGTTTGATCGACTCTGCAGGGTGTGGGGGAGAGAGCTACGCATTGAGGTCTCCTCAGAGGCATAGGAAGATATTTGGGAAAACACCAGAAAGATATCAATTTGCAATAGTACCCACGCTTTACAGTTGAAGATTCTCCACAGGGTCCACTTGGCTCCGGATTGTTTGTCAAAATTTAAACCAGGAGTATCTTCAACACGTCCCAAGTGCAGGTTCTATACGGGCCGCTTACCCATTGTCTCTGGTCCTGTGGTGGGCTTCAAACATACTGGAGTGCTATGGCAGGTGCAATGGAGAGAATTTTGGGTGTAAGGGTGGAGAAGGACCCAATCTCTCTTCTTCTTGGCCTGCCCAGTATGTTCCCTTTCGATGCGCATAAGAAAAAAACCTCTCAACATCCTCAGTTTCTGTGCAAGAAAGAATATCTTGTTAAGTTGGGTGTTTGAAAATCCCCTGGGCCTATCGGGTTGGCGTAAAATTGTTATGGAGCATATCCCCTTGGATTTTCTCACAAGTATGGTACATACAAAATTATGAGGGGCTTGGATAGGGTAAATAGGCAAAGTCTTTTCCCTGGGGTCGGGGAGTCCAGAACTAGAGGGCATAGGTTTAGGGTGAGAGGGGAAAGATATTAAAGAAACCTAAGGGGCAACTTTTTCATGCAGAGGGTAGTATGTGTATGGAATAAGCTGCCAGAGGAAGTGGTAGAGGCTGGTACAATTGCAACATTTAAGAGGCATCTGGATGGGTATATGAATAGGAAGGGTTTGGAGTGATATAGGCCGGGTGCTGGCAGGTAGGACTAGATTGGCATGGACGGGTTGGACTGCAGATTCTGTTTCCATGCTGTACATTTCTATGACGACAAAACTGAGAATTTTTATAAGACATGGCGGCCCTTTTTGGAATACCTGGACACAAATTTGTCTGCCACACTAATAAGGGCTTTTATATAGCCATAACGATTGTGCTTTATGAGTCCAATATCCAGGGGGGGGTGGCCTGCGAATGTATGTGAAAATTAATGCTCTCGATATTTGAGAGTTAGTGTTTTGTTGTGCTGAGTTGTATTATTATTATTTATTAGTTTATTGTTAGTTATTTTTTATTTAGTTAAGTAGTTAATTGGCTTTTTAAAAATGTTTTTATTTATATTTATACATTTGTACATGAGGGCGGTTTGGGTTTTAAAAATTTTTTTGGTGTTCTTTCTTTTTGTTGTTATGAATTATCTTATTTTCTATTTGTTATAATATAAATAAAAATCTTTTTTTTTAATAAAAGTATCTATTTTTGAAAAAAATCTAGCTCAGCCTTGAATATACTGAATGACCCAGCCTCTATAACCCTCTGTGGCAAAGAATTGCACACATACACTATCCTCAGAGAGGAAATTCCTCCTCGTCTCTGTTTTAAATGGGCAACCCCTCATTCTGAGAATGTGCTGTCTGCTCCTAGATTCTCCCACAAGAGGGAATAACCTTTTCCATCTACCCTGTCTAGCCTCCTAAGAATCTTATACATTTCAGTAAAATCTCTTCTCATCTTTGAAATTCCAATGAGTACAGACCCAACTTTCTCAACTTTCCTCATAAAAAATCCCTCCATACTTGGAATCATCTGAATTAACCTACAATGCCAGTACATCTTTCTTGGATACAGGGCCCAAAACTGTTCAGTTTTCTCGGTGTCGTTTAACCAGTGCCTTGTATGTGCTTAGCAAGATTTCCCTAACTTTATACTCCATTGTCTTTGATATAAAAGTCTGTTTGGTCATTTGCCTTCCCTATTCGCTACTAAACTTGGGTGCCAGCTTTTCGTTTTTCATGCATATATATAAGGACTCACAAACCCTTATGAGCTGCAACTTTTATTATTTAAACAATATTCAGCTCCTCTGTTCTTCCTGCCAAAGTGCATGACCTCACATTTCCCCACATTGTATTCCATCTGCCAAGAATTTGCCCATTCACTTAACCTGCCTGTGTGCCTTTGCAGAATCTTTGTGGCATTCCTCACCACCTGCCTTTCTCACCTACGTTTGTGTCCTCTACAAACCTAGCTGTAGAACACTCACTTTCCTCAACCAAGTCATTAATAGATCCTGTAAATAATTTTGACCCCAGCACTGATCCAGTGGCACACCACTATTTAGAGGTGAAAATGTCCCCTTTATTCCAACTCCCTTTCTTCTATTAGTTAGTTAATGCTCCATCTATGCTAATGTGCTACTCCCAATACCATTAGCTCTTAGCATATTATTAAATAGCAACACCTTATTGGAGGCCTTTTCAAAATCTAACTATATTATATTCAATGGTTTCCCTTTATCTATCCTGCTTGTTACCTCCTCAAGGAATTCAATGGATTCAACAAGCATGATCTCCCCTTCTGATTGCTTGATCATATTATGTATTTCTGAATGCTCTTTATAATGGACTAATTTTCCCAAAGACAAAAGTGGAGTGAATTCTGTAATGTGAGGCCTGTTGATGGAGTCTGCAGAGTGAATCATGATGATTTCACATGGTTTCTATATGAAGGCCATCCTTCTTATCTTCAAGCACAGCCAATCTGCGAAGACCAGCGCTTCCACAAGCTGTCTCAAACCCTCCGACACATACTGGCCCCAGTTACATGTACAGGAATGTGTACTGTTAATCTTCTCTTCGTAAGCACTTTACCATTAAATAGTTTCTTTGAGGTCAATAAAAAAGAGAAGACAATGACTCTTTATTGAGCCAGTCTATGAAATATTAAAGAATATTAAGACAGTAGAAATACACTTGGGATAGCTAGCCATTTGCATTTGATAAACTGTGTGAGGACTCCATTGACAGGCTCCTGCTTGTTCTGTATCAGGTGGAGTTTTCACGTTGGATAAGACAGCAAATTTCTCATAGAGTCATACAGCACAGAAATAGACCCTTCGGTCCGACTTGTCTGTGCTGACCAGTCATCCCAATCTGAACTGGTCCCACTTAACAGCATTTAGCCCATATCTCACTTAAACGCTTCTTATTCATGTACCTGTCCAGATGCCTTTTAAATGTAGTCATCGTACCAGCTTCCACCACTTCCTCTGGACAGCTTGGTCCATACACGCACCACCCTCTGCATGAAAATGTTCCCCCTCAGGTCCTTTCTAGATTTTTCCCCCCTCACCATAAACTTATGCCCTCTAGATTAGATTCCCTACAGTGTGGAAACAGGCCCTTCGGCCCAACAAGTCCACACCGACCCTCCGAAGAGCAACCCACCCAGACCCATTCCCCAACATTCACCCCTGACTAATGACTCTAACACTATGGGCAATTTAGCCTGGCTTGCACATCTTTGGACTGTGGGAGGAAACCAGAGCATGCGGAGGAAACCCACGCAGGCATGGGGAGAATGTGCAAACTCCACACAGACAGTTGCCCAAGGCGGGAATTGAACCCAGTTCCCTGGCACTGTGAGGCAGCAGTGCTAACCACTGAGCCACTGTGCCACCCCTAGCTTTGGACTCCCTCACCCTAAGAAAAAGACTTAGCCTGAATAGCCAATTTGTGCCCCTCGTGATTTTATAAACTGCTATAAGGTCATCCCTCAGCCTCCAGGGAAAATAGCTCCAGCCTATCCAGCCTCTCCCAATAACTCAATCCCTCCAGTCTTCATAACATCCTTGTAAGTCTTTTCTGAACCCTCTCAAGTTTAACAACATCCTTCCTATAGAAGGGTGATCAGAATTATACACAGTATACTAAAAGTAGCCTAACCAATGTCCTGTACAATCACAACATGACATTCTAATTCCTATACTCAACGTTATGACCAATGGAGACAAGCCTGCCAAACGCCTTCTTCACCACTCTGTCTACCTGCGACTCCACTTTCAAGTAACTATATACCTGCATCCCAAGGTCGATTTGTTTCTACTGAAAAGTTGTTTTTTGAAACTGTGCAGCTCCAGTCAGGCCACAAAGTTTCAGCAAACCCCACTTACATCATCACAAATATAAGATCTCCCACAAATCAGTGCAACCAGCAATGGGCTAGAACAGGTTTGATCCTTATTTCATTCCATTAAAGAAGGTGACAATGATAGATCTAGTTGACAACCCACACTGTTGACATCGCTCTGCATCACAATTACTGGATAGCTCAGTTGGCTGGACAGTTGCTTTGTGATACAAGGTGACATCATACAGCAGGGGTTCAGTTGCCAAATTTGGTTGAGGTCACTCTCTCAACCTTTCCCCCTTCCTGAGCTGTGGGCACTGTCAGGTTAAACGCTGCTGAGAGTGAAACTACAGCAACTTTATTCCTTTGAAATATTTAAGAAGTTTGTTAATAGGTTTAGAAACTGAAAATAGGTTTAGCCCCAAAACCAAGTATTTTTAATGGGTGTGCCCAGTCCTGTGTTTGTTAGTAGCTCTGCTGTAAAGATTTTTCCAGTACAGCACTACACAGGAATAGCAGTTCAAGACCCTTAAATGGGACTTGAACACATAACATTGTCACCTCTGAGTTGGACAGTTATCAGTGAGTCAAGACTCACGTGTGGTATCACAGGCCTAGCAGCCATTCAGTATCCTATGCTGATCGTTAGCCACACCTTTGTCCAACTGTTGTTCTCTCTCTTTGAGCTCTATCTCCCCCATCATTTACTCCTTATCGCCCCCCACACCATATAAAAAAAATCTTCAGAGCTACCATCAGTTTCAAAGAGGGGTCACTAGACCCGAAACATTAACTCTGATTTCTCTCCATAGATACTGCCAGGCCTTCTGTGATTTTCCAACAACTTCTGTTTTTATAGTCCCCATAAATAGATATTCATTCTCCTGTTATCCACTCCATTGTCTGTCCAACTCTCTCTCTCTCTATCCCCACCTATTATTTACTCCTTACCCCCTCACTCCACCCTATTTTCTGCATAAAAACCAACTTTTTTCTTAGCTACCATTAGCTCTGGAAATGGATCATTGGACCTGAAACGTTAATTCTGCTTTCTCTCCACAGATGCTGCCAGATCTGCTGAGATTTTCCAGCAATTTCTGTTTCTGATTTCCAGCATCCGCAGTACTTTCGGTGTTCCCCACATGTAGTATACTGTGTATGAGTAGACGTGTTTCATGCATTGTTTGGTAAAATCTATAAACAATGCCTGTAGTAATTCAAATGAAATAGTGTGTCGATATACAAACATATGCAGTTATGTTTCCTTTTACCAGTATGTAGATATCAGGGGCAAGAGTCCACGTTTCCACTTGCTATGTCATTGACGGGAATCGGGTAAACCAGATCCAAAACGAAAAAAATCAAGGAATATTAAACAAAAGTGAGTTTTTTTATGAAAAACACGTAGGACACAGGTTGAAATTAGGAGATTTCTCTGATTGTGCTAATTCAGAAAGTATCTTCAAATTACACCATTCTCTTTAGTGCACAGGCATAATTAAGCATATTTTCCAACTCTTTCCATCCAAAAGGTGTTAATTTTACTCAGAAACTGGTCTTAACTGAATGGTATTAAAAAGTGTTGTATAGTTTTCTTCAAGTAATTTTCACCCTTCGCCTGACCATATCAAATTTACCACTTGCAGTGTTTTTATTAACTCATTCCTGGGATGTGGATGTCACTGGCTGGGCTGGCATTTATTTCCTGTCCCTAGTTGCCCTTGAGAAGTGGCAGTGAGCTGCCTTCTTGAATCTCTGTAGTCCATGTGCTCTAGGTTCACCCACAATGCCCTTAAGGAAGGGAATTCTATGATTTTGATCCAGTGATAGTGATGGATCAGCGATATATTTCCAAGCCAGGATGATGAGGGAATTTGGTGGTGTTTCCATATATCTGCTGCCCTTATCCTTCCGGGTGGAAGTGGTTGTGGGTTTAGAACATAGAACATAGAACAGTACAGCACAGAACAGGCCCTTCAGCCCACAATGTTGTGCCGACCACTGATCCTCATGCATGTACCCTCAAATTTCTGTGACCATATGCATGTCCAGTAGTCTCTTAAATGTCCACAACCGTTGCTTCCACAACTGCTGCTGGCAACGCATTCCATGCTCTTACAACTCTCTGTGTAAAGAACCCGCCCTGACATCCCCTCTATACCTTCCTCCAACCAGCTTAAAACTATGACCCCTCATAGTTTGGAAAGTGCTCTCTAAGGATCTTTGGTGAATTTCTGCAGTGCATTTGTAGATAGTACACACTGATAGTACTGAGTGTCAGTGGTGGAGGAAGTGGATGTTTGTGGGTGTGGAGCCAATCAAGCGGGCTGCATTGTCCTGGATAGTGTCAAGCTTCTTGCAGGTTGTTGGAGCTGCAATCCAGACAAGTGGGGAGTATCCCATCACAATCCTGACATGTACCACATAGATGGTGAACAGGCTCTGGGGGGGTCAGGTGGTGAGTTACTTGCCACAATGTTCCTAGCCTCTGACCTGTTTTTGTAGCCACTGTGTTTAATAGGTGAGTCCAGTTCAGATTCTCATCAGTGATAACTCTCAGGATGTTGACAATGAGGGATTCAGTGATGGTAACACTGCTGAATGTCAAAGGGCGGTTGTTAGATCTCTTATTGGAGATGGCCATTGCCTGACATTTGTGTGATGTGAATGTTACTTGCGATTTCTCACCCCAAGTCTGGATATTGTCCAGATCTTGTTGCATTTGAACATGGACTGCTTCAGTATCTGAGGAGTTGTGAATGATGCTGAATATTGTGCAATCACTGGCAAACATCCCCACATCTGACCTTATGATGGAGGGAAGGTCATTGATGAAGAGCTGAAGATGATTGGGCCAAGGATACTATGCTGATGATCTTCTGCAGAGATAAACTACAACCATCTTTCAATGTGCCAAGTAAGACTCCAACCAGCAGGGAGTTTGCCCCATAATACCCATTGATTCCAGTTTGTCTAAGGGTCTTTGATGCCACATTCGGTCAAAAATGGCCTTGATGTTAAAGGCAGTCACTTGCACCTCACCTCTGGAATTCAACTCTTCTGTTCATTTTTAGACCAGCTATTTGGTCTGTATTATAACTGACCAAACCCGATGAAGGGCTCATGCCTGAAATGTCGACTCTCCTGCTCCTCGGAAGCTGCCTGACCGGCTGTGCTTTTCCAGCGCCACACTCTTCGACTCTGATCTCCAGTATCTGCAGTCCTCACTTTCTCCAAATCTGTTATCAATCAAATGTGATTAACTTATACTTGCTACAATAGATTGAACCATATTGTATGTCTATGTCGTATTCTGACTGCAATCCGAGACTTTACATTAGTTATCACTTTCAATCCCCAGCGTGTGCCACTTCACATTTCAACCTCTCAGTGTATGCTAGTATCTGACTGAAACTCTTGGACTGTATTGAATTAGAGAAGAGCAATCTCAGGCTAGATTCCCACTCATGGTCACTACTTGGAGAGCCCTACAATGCATAGCAGTAAGTGATCCTTTTCAATAGCTACCTCACAGCCACTTGGTGTCTGAAAGCGGAATCCATGATGTATAAGGTCGATTCTCCTGCTCCTTGGATGCTGCCTGATCAGCTGTGCTTTTCCAGCAACACACTCTGGACAATGAACAACATACAGATTAGATGGTGCAGGTGTAATTGTAGGTGTTTTTGAATCTTCCTGGGGCATGGTGGAACAGTTCACAGGGAGTGGTGAGGTGAAAGTTGAGGAAGCTCTGATTTCATCTCAAATCTTATTACACAAATAAATTACTTTAAAAGGCATTTGGATGGGTATATGAGTAGGAAGGGTTTGGAGGGATGTGGGCCAGGTGCTGCCAGGTGGGACTAGATTGTGTTGGGATATCTGGTCAGCATAGACGGGTTGGACCGAAGGGTCTATTTCTGTGCTGTACATCTCTATGGCTGTATGACTTCCAGTGTATCTGATGGACAGCTGCTGGCCTTCAGTTGTGGCCTTGGAGGACAGTTCACCAACTGTGCCTGGCCTACACCTGTCTGGGCTGGCTGACGGACAACAGCAAGGACATCAGTGCAGGAATACTATCAAGGTGCGAGACAGTAAAACATGACTAATTCCGTGCAGGTGGGGTAGTGCTTCCACAATTAGCCTGATGAATTGGAGTACCGATGACTGGATTGCTGTGATACCCTTGACCACTGGTACTCAGATCCAGGACACCACTCAGCCCTTTGTTAGAAACTGCTTGCACTGCAATGGCTTATGTGACTCTGCAATATGTGGGCTTGTGTATGTTTGCCTGCAGGGGGTGACCAGTGATTCCATATTGGGAAAGGATGGACATCTAGATCTGATGAAAGCGCTGGGCCAGTGCTTTGGTGGGGCTTTGGTGCGGACTCCACTGTGCTGTTTGGTATCAGTCTGAGGCTTAGTGTGAGGTGCAGCCTCTACAATGACTTGACCCATCAAAGCCACTATTTGAGTTCTCTACATCTGAATGTGGCCTTGCACTATCCTTTGGCTTGCCCTCACTCTGACACAGTTGCTCACCACATGCAGGATCCCTCTATCCCAGCCTCTGAAATGTGTCCCCTCGGGGCTGCTGGCTGCTATCGAAGGATGGAGTGACCCTGTTATTCTCCTCGGACTGGATGCACGGGTATCTGAAATGCTGAAAAGGGCAGTAGTAGGTGTTTCCACTACCTGCAGCTGAGGAGAGAGAAGTAGTTATTGAATGGGGGAGCAGTAAAAAGGCA
Organism: Chiloscyllium plagiosum; assembly: GCF_004010195.1. NCBI lineage: Eukaryota > Metazoa > Chordata > Chondrichthyes > Orectolobiformes > Hemiscylliidae > Chiloscyllium > Chiloscyllium plagiosum. Next base: position 44,868,247 of record NC_057735.1, read on the forward strand.
GGCAGCTATACACAGTCTCTCCTTGTCGATCTTCCTGTACCACAGCAGCTGCTCCAGCCTCACGTGAAGCACTTTTCCCTGATGGCCAGCACTGTCTCCTCCACGGGAGGTAATGCACAAAGGTCCGATTTCTTGATGCTACCTTGTGTCAGATGTCACGTCCACTAAGAAGGAGAGAACTGAGTCAGCAAGTACCTGGGGTGATGTAGCTATCCGAGTTGAAGAGCTGAGTTATGGGTGTGAGCCTGACAACATTGCCAAGACTGAGGTGAAGCGAATGAATGTTGGGAGTCAGTAATGATTGTCAGAGCTTAATGGTTGACATGTTGAAGGACTGGTGAACTAGGCAGTGATTGAATGTTCCAGTTGCTTATACATTCTCTTTAAAGTTCAGATCATAGAATCCTTCCAATGCAGAATGAGGCTGTTCAACCCATTGAATCTGCACCAGCCCTCTGAAGAGTGTCCCACCCAACACTATCACTGTAACCGCACATTTCTCATGGCTAATCTACCTGGCCTGCACATCCCTGGACACTACAGACAGTTTAGCATGGTCAATCTGATTGGCAGTAGGGCTGGCACAGTGGCTCAGTGGTTAGCACTGCTGCCTCACAGTGCCAGGAGCCCAGGTTCAATTCCAGCTTCCGGTGACTGTGTGGAGTTTGCTCATTCTCCCCGTGTGCGTGGGTTTACTCCGGGTGCTCTGGTTTCTTGCCACAGTCACAAAGATGTGCAGGTTAGGTGGATTGGCCATGCTAAATTGCCTATAGTGTTAGGTGCATTATTAAGAGGGAAATGAGTCTGGGTGGGTTACTCTTCTGAGGGTCGGTGTGGACCTGTTGGGTCGAAGGGCCTGTTTCCACACTGTAGGGAATCTAATCTAATCTACCTAAACTGCACATCCCTGCGTACTGCAGACAGTTTAGCATGGCCAATCTATCTAAGCTGCACATCTTTAGAATTCCTAACCTGCATGTCATGCACCTTTTTTTTTTAATTATTCACTGGATGAGAGCATCATTGGCCAGGCCAGCATTCATAACTTGTGCCAAATTGTAAAACTCTTTCCTGCATCTTCATCACTGTCCTTGGTTCAATACCCCTGACACCGGCTTCTGCAGTTATTTATTTCCACTGCCCCTCCTGCATATATCCCAGGGTTGTCCCAGTGGATCTCTCTCCTCCTGTCCAGTTCCTGAGCAATGCCTTGTCAGAAACTCTTGGCAATTGCTTGCCCCCAACTTCAACCGTTCCTCAAAGTATTGCAAAAACAGAATCGGTTTTCAAAACATTCTTGCAGCCACAGTGAATCTCCTTCTTAAGAGGTGCAGTCTGGGAGATTCAAGATGGCGGCAGTCTGAACAAGTTTGCTGTGTTGGGCTCTGCGCCATATCCCAGGCATGGTGGGCTCCAACCACTGAGAAAATCACCTCTAAGGAAAGTCTGTAGTTTAAAATAAGTAGAATATCTAGAGCCCCTTTAAATCAGGACTTAGAAGATATGGAGCTGATATGAAGACCTCGAAGGGGAAAGGGTCCAGGGAGTGCAGCAAGCAGGGCACACCCATGGCCGTTACCTCAATACCTGTGGTGGCACCCTTGAGTTCAATGGAGCAGCAACAGTTACTAACAGAGTTTACAAAACTCCATGAAAAGATCGAGGGATTGCTGGGACCAATCACTGCCATGCTGGCAAAGCATGAGCAGGAGATCCGGGCTTTGGATCAGCGCGTGGAAACAGTGGAACAGAGGACCGCAGCCTCGAAGAGCTCCGAGGGGCGGGTCTGAACCTTGGAAGACCAGGTTCGGGCCCTGCAGGAACAAGCAGACGACCTCGAAAATCGAGGTTGGAGAAAAAAATCTACAGATCTTGGGCTTACCTGAATGTGAAGAAGGTGAAACCTCACTGATTTCCTCAAAGAATGGCTTCCGGAGTTTCTGGGCCTGGAGATCGAGTCGGGCTGGGTGAGTGTGGAATGGGCCTACCGAATCACAGTGCGCAGGTCTGGGCTGGCCCAGCGCACCCGCCCTGTCGTAGTGCAACTCCAGCATTATAAGGAAAAGCATTTAATAATAGAAACTGCCAGAAGACTGGGAAAGGATCCACAGGCTTTGGCTTATAAAGGCTTGAAAATAATGTTTCTTCGTGACTTTTCTGGGGCTATAATTAAGAAAAGGAAGGCCTGTGATGGTGTAAAGAAAAAACTGAGAGATTTAAACATTCAACACTCTCTGAGGTACCCAGCAGTGTTACGTTTCAGTTTTGGGGGAGCTGTCTACAACTTCGACTCGGTGGAAAAAGTAAAAGAATGTTTGGACTCGCTGAAATGATAGATTTTGGTCCAAGAAGGAAGGAAGAAAAAGAGGCAGATGGACAATGGCATAATATAACTTTTTTCTGTATCTTCTTTCTGTTTGGTTTTTCCCCTTTTGGGGTTTTGGATTTTATAGGCTTGATGTTGCTCCGGTGTAAAATCTGGTGTGTTTTATATTATACCTGTGTTGAGGTTATTAGTTATTCTATTGTTCTGTTTTGCTGGGTGAAGGGTGGTTACTCCTTTGATATGAAGATGTGTGGGGCTGAGGTGAGGAGGGGAAAGGGTTGGCGTCCATTGTTAACTGGTAGGAGTGTAAATAATATGGTTTTTTTGCTTGGGTTTGGGGCACAGCCTTAATTGAAAGGCGCGAGGATGGTTATGAGGTCACGAGTAAATGTCCTTATGGGCAAGGAGTTGGGGGTCTCTGGAAATGTGTGCTTTTTGTGTTTATTTGTTTATGTTTGGGGTAGAGATTAGTTTTTTCAGTTTTAGTAGTTCTGATAGTGCTTGTAGGAATAGTCTTCAGATTTGATAAAGTCTGTTTTTTCTCCACTTGTCGCACATTGAATGGGCTTCTTCCTCTCGGGTCTTGTGGGCTATAGTGTGCGGTCATGGCTAGTGATCTGTTCAGGTGGGGTGCACCTGGAACATAATGGGGAGCCATTCCACCATTAAAACGAAAAAGATGTTCTCAAATCTTAACAAGAAAAGGGTCGACATTGCGCTGTTGCAAGAGACACATTTGACTGATAGGAACCATCTGAAGTTACAGCAGGGGGATATGATAGGGTATCATTTTCCTCCAAAAGCAGAGGGGTGGCCATACTGGTACAAAAGAACCTCCCAGTTTGGGTGACAGATCGAATCAAGGATGCGTATGGACGGTTCATCATTCTTAAGGTGCTAATACACGGAGAAGAGTATGGCATCCTGAATGTTTACTGTCCCCCGGCGCACCCTCTCAAATTTTTAGTTGATGCAGTCTCTAAGTTAATGGCTCTTGGGGTGCGCTGTATGGTTATAGGAGGAGACTTTAATTATCTCATCGACCCTGGGGTAGACAGGATGCCCAGAGGGTTGTCAGGTGCACCTTGGCAGTCCAGACAATTAGCGGACTTGTGTGAGGAGTTGGGGTTAGTGGATGTGTGGAGGTGCGTACACCCGAATGGGAGGGACTTTACCTTCTACTCCAACCCGCACAAGTGCCACACAAGAATTGATATGTTCTTAGTTCTGTTGGTTTGTTTGGACTTGGTGTTAGCCTGCAGAATTGGGAGCATAACTATTTTGGACCATGTGGCACTGTATTTAGATGTAAAGACCAAAGGTAGTGGAGTGGGTACATGGCACTGGCACGTGGATCCGTTTCTGTTGAAGGATGACAACTGTGTTCAGTTTATCACAAGGGAGTTCAGGACTTTTTGGGACATCTATTGGAGTAGAGCCAGCAATCCATCAGTGCTCTGGGAGACCACCAAAACGTTCTTAAGGGGTATAATTATTTCATACTCAGCAACAAGAAGGAGACAGAGTGGGAAGCAGCAGCAGATGCTTGAGATCTGGCTGAAGGCAACCGAATTGGCGTATTACACCAGACCATCCGTGGTCAAACTACCACAGGTCACGGCTCTCCGGGCTGCTCTGGACTCAGTGCTCACACAAGCAGCGAAGAGAGGGATCTCTTTTGCAAAGCAAAGGCTGTTTGAATATAGGGATAAGCCAGGTAGATACCTGACTTACCTGGCTAGGAAGTAAAATACTTCACAGTCCATCGTATCTATCAGGGAGAGAACTCGCAATGTCATTCCTGAACTGAGAAAAAGCAATGCCAGATTCCAGGAGTTTTATACAGAGTTATACTGGTCGGAGTATTTTGGGAATGGAAATGCAAGAATGAAATCCTTTTTGGAAAACGTGGACCTCCCCGATATAAATGCAGATCAGGCCTCCCTTTTAAATGCACCTCTGACAGTATAGGAGCTGCAAGAGGCAGTAAGGCAGTTCCAAGATGGCAAGGCACCCGGTCCAGACGGATTCCCAAGTGAGTTTTACAAGGAGTTCAGACACATGTTGGCTGACCACTGCTGGGGATGTATAGTCACTCACCTAACCAGGACTGTCTTGCTGGGGATGTATAGTCACTCACCTAACCAGGACTGTCTTCTGCCCTCTCTTAGGGAGGCTAATATCTCCCTTATCTTAAAGAAAGGGAAAGACCCTGAGGATTGCGCATCATATAGACCCATCTCGTTGTTGAATGTGGAGTTTCAAATTCTATCAAAGGTGTTGGCTCTGAGACTGGAGAAAGTGTTATCCGTTATTAAAAAAGAGGACCAGATGGGTTTTATCAAGGGCTGCGGGTGTTGAATATAGTGCAAACATGTTAACAGAGAGCGATTCCGGATTTGGTGGTATCCCTGGGTGCAGAAAAGGCTTTTGATCAGGTGGAATGGTCGTATCTCTTTGCTGTTCTAGATGGTTTTGGTCTGGGAGGGGCCTTCGCCAAGTGTTATATAAAGACCCAAAGGCAGTGGTTATTACGAATAGGGTCAAATCGAGCAATGGTGATATGGAAAGGGGCAGCCAACAGGGATGTCTCTTGTCGCCGCTACTGTTCAGCTTGGTACTTGAGCCACTGATGGAGTCTATTCGAAGGGACCCTGAAATAATAGCACCAGAAGTGGGAGTTGGGGAACACAAAATCACTCTCTATGCAGGCGATGTCCTTTTTGTTTTTAGCTAACTCCAAAAAATCCATACCCTGGTTAATACAAAAAATTAAATTATTCGGTAGCTTGAGGGATACAAGATAAATTTTACAAAATCGGAGGTCATGCCCGTGGAGGAATGGAATTTTCCTTTTGGCAGTCACAGGTTTCTCTATTTGGGAATTTTTATTATCCCTCGCTTCCGGCAGCTGTGTGGAGCTAACTTTGTGCAGCTGTTTGAGAGGATAAAGCAGGACTTGCAGCGATGGGAGGGACTGCCCATATCATGGCTTGACCATATAGCCTTGATTAAAATGGACGTTCTCCCTCAGCTGCTATACCCTATGAGGGTGCTCCTGCTATTACTACCCAAACAGGTGCAGCGGAGGTTTACAGATGGCTTGGATCATTTATTTGGTGCTGTAAGCATCCCTTCATTAAATTTACCAAGTTGCAGATTCCACAGGAAATGGGGTGTTGGGGGGTGGGGGGGGGAGCGGGGGTGGATCTCCTGGATCTGAAGTAATATCAAATAGGCGCTGTGTTGCCATACGTAGGCGCATGGGTGGACAATGACTTGAAATTGATGTGGAGGCCTCGCAGGTGAAGTTCCCCCTCATAAATGTACTGTTCATGGATAAGATGAGGTCAGTGGTTGAACTCTGTGAAAGTCCGATTATCATAAATATGGTAAAAGCATGGAGGATGATGCGGCAGGGTGAGGGCAATCTGTTTAAGATTTTGCTGGTTAGCCCATTAGTGGAAGCCCCAGGATACAAGCCATGGTCAATCGACTCTGGCTTCAGAGCTTGGGAGGGTAAAGGAATCTTCTGTCTGGGAGATCTATTTGAGGGGGAGGTCTTGATATCTTTTAGCCAATTAGGTCAGAAATACAGAATCCCTAATAGGGACCTTATGTGACATTTCCAAGTTAGGGATTATAAACAGAAGAAAACCACGCTCTTGACTCAGCCCTAGAGTGCTCCGATGTGGGGGTGCTCTCTGTTAGTACCATATACCATCTGCAGAGAGGGAGTGCCTTGGGGGATATGGAGAGACTCCATGAGATTTGGAATCAGGAGTTAGGGGAAGAAATCTTATCAGAAACGTGGGAGGGTATCTGGGGGAATGTAAATAAGATTTCAAAAGCTATAGGGGGGTGCAAGTGATGCAATTGAAGATCCTCCACAGGGCCCATATGGCATCAGAGAGATAGGCAAAGTTTAAGAAAGGATCCTCCCCAAAATGTCCCAAATGTAAAAACAGTATTGGCACCCTTACACATTGTTTCTGGTCCTGTTACAAGATCCACAGATCCACAGATACTAGTGAATGAGCTGGAGAGGATTCTGGGAGTGGAAGTTAGGTGGGATCCAATGTCCCTCCTCTTGGGACGACCAAATCGTCCCTCTCTGGATGAGCATGGGAGCAGGTTGTTTTAAATCCTGACAGACTGTACAAGGAAGAATATCTTAAAGCCTCCAGGTCTTGCAGGATGGCACGGACTTGTGATGGAGCACGTCCCTCAGGATTACCTGCCAAGTATGGTGCACCACGGAACAGAGCAATTCTATAGGACAATTCTAAATTATATATGATTTGGAGATGCCGGTGTTGGACTGGGGTGTACAAAGTTAAAAATGACACAACACCAGGTTATAGTCCAACAGGTTTAATTGGAAGCACACTAGCTTTCGGAGCGACGCTCCTTCAAAAGGTGATAGTGACTATCACTTGATGAAGGAGCGATGCTCCGAAAGCTAGTGTGCTTCCAATTAAACCTGTTGGACTATAACCTGGTGTTGTGTCATTTTTAACTAAATTATATAGACATGGATCTGTTGGCGGTACTGATTAGGGCCTTTATATAGCCACGAGGGTCGTACATGGCAGTCCAGGGATCCCGGTGGGGGGGGGGGGGGGGGGGAGAGGCCTAGTAAATACCGGTATAATTACTGTTGCTCCCGCGGACAGGAGCCATGGATGGAGGTGGGACGAGTGGAGTAATGTAACACAATATAGTACAATGTAGTGTAGTTTAATTTTTGTGGATTGTAATTTAAGTGGGTGTTATCTCATTTAATTTGAGTCTGTGCTAATTTGGTTTAAGTAAATATGAGTCGACTTTATCCTAGAGAATAGTGGGAAGTTTATTGTTAACGTTACTGTAATAACATAATAATACAATATCATTTCTACTCTTCTGTACTTTTATAATTTTGTTTTCTTTCTGGTTTATGTTTTTGTAAAAAAAAGGAAACATTTTTTCAATAAATATCTACATTAAAAAAAGAAGTGCAGTCTGCCTTTCAGCAGTGGTAGGTGTTATTGAGTTCAACGCTGAGCACAATATTTATTTTGTGGCTGCACTAAGTTAACATGCATTGCCTGAATTACAATGAACAGACACAGGTTCATTAAGTACTCTACTGCAGTCTCCACTGTAGTTTTGAGGGTGGTCTAATTAATCTTCACACATTTTCTAGCATTGGTCATGGGCCAGTAGAAATATAGAATCCCTACATGCGGAAGCAGGCCATTCAGCCCATACTGCCCCTTCAAAAAGCATCCCACCCAGTCCCACCCCATCCACATAAACCCACATTTTCCATGGCTTGTCCACTAACTTGCACATCCCATGGCCAATCCATCTAAACTGCACATCTTTGGACTGTGGGAGGAAACCAGAGCACCTGGAGGAAACCCACGCAGACACAGGGAGAATGTGCAAACTCCACACAGAGAGTCGCCCAAGGGTGGAATTGAACTCGGGTCCCTGGAGCTGCGAGGCAGCGGTGCCACTGTGCAGCCAAATGTGGATCCAATGTGGATGATGAACCCCGATGCTTTCCCAGGCTATATATTATTACAGCAAAAACTAGCACTGATCATTATGACAGTGCAAACCTGGCTATTTGTGAGGGGCTATTCAATGTCCTTTCATATCAGAGGCTGTGATAAACCAGACTGATGTGTTATAGTGGGATTTCTTTATTAGTCTTTGAGGCAGAGTAATAATCCAGAATGACCGCTAATGGTTAATATTTGAGTAGGAACTGTTAACTATTCACACTATATTGGGCTCTGATAGATGGTGTGTTAATGGGCATGATATATTTTTGGACATTGACAGCCTTTGTATATTAGTAATGGTTCTCAGTGCAGAGCTTGGAGAGAAAATCATGAGGGACATAGATAAGGGTGAGTAGCAAGGGTCTTTTCCCCAGGGAGGGGGAGTTCAAAACTAAGAGGCATCATGTGTTGAATGAACTGCCAGTGGAAGTGATGGACGCAGGTACAATTACAGCATTTAAAAGATGTTTGGATAAGTTCTTGAATGGGAAAGGCTTGGAGGGATATGGGCTAAACACTAGCAGGTGGGACTAGTTTAGTTTGAGAACATGGTCAGCATGGACTAGTTGGACCGAAGGGTCTACTTCCATGCTGTATGACTCTATGAGTTATGTTTCTTGTATTTAATTCATTTTTAGTGAGGCAGAAATAGTTGGAAATTTACACCAGTGATGATCGCATTTATAAAGAGGAAACACAGTTAATGCTTTTTGCTGTAGATGTTCCTCACACCAAATATGTTTCTGTTTTATATTTTTCCTTTTAGTTGTTTACCCTGAATTATGAATCCCTTAAATTATTTGCATGGCCATGCCATTCTGAGCCAGGATGGTGAATTTTTACTGGACCTGTTGGATCTCAGAAAGTGTTACAGTCATTCCTTCCGCTGCTCAGTAGGTAGCTCACTGTCTGAAGCCCAAGAAGATCCAGCTTTGTTCTCTTATGGTGTTAGGTGATCTCTGCTAAAATAGTGGAAATTCCAGAACTGACCTCAGTGTCCCAGTAAATAAATGACTTGCATTTATATAGCACCTTTCACCACCTCAGAGAATCTCAAAGTCCTTTCCAGCCATCGAAGTACATTTAATCGTTACAGGCTGGAAGGTGAAGAAGCTTTAACTCTGAACAGAGCAAGGTCCTATGTGTAGGGGGTTAGTGACCTCAGCACCAATGTGGTCATAGCAACTAATGTAAGTGAAGGTTTACCTACAGCAATATCCCACAGTCTGGGGATGTCTGAAGTATTCTTCAACCAATGAAGCCCTTTTACAAAGTTGTAACTGTTAGAATTTGGGAAACATGGCACACAATATCTGCACAACAAGGAATCTGATCACTTATTTTTGTCACTTGTTTTAGTCACATTACTTAGGGCACCAGAGAGGACAAAACACCTCCTCTTCCCCAAAATGGGGCCATAAAATCTCTCATATCCACATAAAAAAGTTCAACATTTGATCTGATAGAGAGCACCTCCAGCAGCGGAGCATTCCCTCAACGCTACACAGGACCCTCAGCTGGAATCTTACATTCAAGCCTCTGAATTGGGTTTATATCCACAGCTCAGAGTGAGTGGGGCAGACTGAGAACTCAGAGAGGGGTTAATCAGAGATCAGGGGGAGTCCCACTGCTCAGTGCATGTTCCTGAGGACAGCTTCACTCGGAATCTGCAGTGGGCTTCACTCTGAGATCTTTGAGAAGGACCTATCTCTGATGTGAAGGACTCTGAAGTGAGCATTTTACCCAATGAGCTTCAGTGCTGAATGTCAAAATGTCACCTCCTCAGCAAGGGTCACAATGGAGGACAATGTAATTTCACAACCTGTGGATACTGAAAGTAACAGTATGTTAGCCCTGAGCTAAAGATGACAAATTTTAAAAGGCAGAGAATGATTCATGATGCTTGTAGAATTCCAAATTTGACTTCACCCATCGTCCACAGTGATGTTTCACCTTTCCTCAATTCAGTCTTTAGCTACTGTGACACCAGAGAGTAAAACGATTCCCACTCGGCACCTGGTGACCTTCTCAGTCTGAGAGGTCAAGACAAAGTAGTTTCATCCCAAAACTGGGTATTGTAGCAGAAAGTGAAGGAAGAGAGGGCAGGACCCAGACTGCCAGAAATTTGCTCTCAAAGTCCCACTCTAAAACTGTCCAATCTCGGAACTATCCCTGAGAACCATTCATTAGCTTTATCACAACATGAGTCAGCAACTTTAGAAGAGGGTGAGGGAGAAGACCAGCAAATCCAATCGCTAACATTTCATGGAATCCGAGAGTACAGAGGAGGTCTTTCAGCTCATCAAAGCTACACTGCCAAAAACGTACTCATGCCTGCCCCAGTCCCACTTGCCTGTGCCAAGTATATGGCCATGAATGTTATGACATTTCAAGTGCTCCTCCAAGCTTTTTATAAAGGTTGTGAAGTTTCCTGCCTCAACTACCCTCCCAGGTGGTGCATTCCAGACCCCCCACCTCCCTCTGGGTAAAAAAAAATCCTTTCCTCCAAACCCCTCTAAGTGAACTGCCTTCCAAGTGTGCCCCCTCAGTCTTGACCTTTCTACTAAGGGGAAATTTCTAATCATCCTGTCACTGTCCCTCATAATCGTATACACCTCAATCAGGCTCCCCTTCAACCTTCTCTGCTCCAAAGAAAACAGCCCAAGCCTGTCCAGCTTCTCTTCATTGCTGAAATACTCCATCCCAGGGAATATCTTGGTAAAAGCCCTCTGCACCCCCTCCAGTGCAGTCACCTCCTTCCTATCCTCACATCTTTCCTATGACCTCCTTACATAAAACACCCTTTTAATTACATTCAACAACAGTTTAATATTGCTAAGAGTTGAATATTCTTCTTAAATTAATTTTTAAGGTGTGGGAATTATTATTACTTGTCCTTAATTGTCATTAATTGGTGATCTCTGTCATGACTCAGTCTATTGCTGGGAGTTAAGATGTGGGGGTTCGGAGTCACATTTCAGCCGCTCAGGGTATAATGAGCAGACTTTCTTTCTTAAAGGCCCTTAATCATCCCGTTGCGATTTTACACAACCTGACAGTTTATCAAAGCTATAAGAACAGCCTTTTAAAAAAAATGCAAATTCTTCCACAGACCTGAACTCTCAGCCATTGATTATTAGCTCAATCACCAAGACACGAGCCACCAACCACTACAACAACCATCCAAAATACAGCTGTAACTGCACAGTTCTTGCAATAAAACTTGCCAACTAGTTAGCAGCTTATTCCCCTTTGCTGTAAACTGTGTATTTATTCAGAACTCCTGCATTTGTCCTGGTCAGTGGTAAATGGGAAATGTCCACAGCATGTCAATCTTTTCAGCAGTTGTCTGTCATTCATTAAAATATTTCTTTTCATTCCAGGCCCTGGGAATGAGAACGCTCTCTGGTGAGCCTTCAGTTGCTGTTTCAGGATCAAGTGACCCTCCTCAACACTTCCCTTTGATGGCGCTGTTCATGGAGACAGAAGATTACAATTTGGGATCCCACACAGCGCAGCAGAAGGAAGACAGTCTCCTCTTCTAAAACTGTTCCCAGTTAAAGAGGAGACCCAGACCCTAGAGTTGAGGAGGAGTCCCAAAATTCAATAAGAGGTTCAGTCATAAAGAGGAGGGCCATAGCCCAGAGCGAGGGACGGGGGTGGAGACAGAGCTCAGTGAGGTGGGGGGTGGGAGAGACA
>NC_057735.1:44879915-44888444 GCF_004010195.1 Chiloscyllium plagiosum
GAGACAGAGCTCAGGGAGCGGGGAGCTGACAGAGCCCACAATTGGAGGGGAGGAGACTGCGAGCTCAGTGAGGAGGTAGGAGACAGAGCTTGGTTGGGGAGGGGGGTGGCAGACTGAGAGCTCAGAGTGAGGGGGGAGGAGACTGAGACCTCAGAGTGGGGGCTGGGAGGGTCAGACTGAGAGGTCAGAGTGAGGGAGTTGCTCAGGTAGTGGGATCACTCAGAGGCCAAGAAGAGGAGTCCCACTGCTCAGTGCATGATCCTGAGGACAGCTTCACTCGGAATCTGCAGTGGGCTTTGCTCTGATCTTTGAGAAGGATCTATCTCTGATGTGGGGGATCAGAGGGTCTGTTCCTGTGCAGAATGACTCCATGACCAGTGCAGCAGGGGTAAAGGGCAGCCCCTGTCTGATACCCCTCTTGGGGACAGTGCAGTCCAACCAGCCAAGAATCCATTCAATGCATTGAGCTCTGTCAGTGCTGGGCTTTACCCTGTACCAGTCGCTGCAGAATCCAAGATGAACAGTAATTATCCCAGGTCTCTGATGGACAGGAGATCAGTGGTGGCCCCCAACTGCATGCAATTGGCAATGCCTTTACCCCCTGAGCAATCCACGCACCAGCATTTACCCCGCAGAGACAGTTTAACACATGTCCCCTTCCTGGTCTATCCAAGTAACCTGGAGTCGGCCTATTATGACACTTATGGCAGTATGTTTCCCTACATGCCCTTCCACGGCCACTTTGGGGTCTATGATTGTCCCTTTGAGCCCGCCTTCATCCAGAAGAGAAACGAGAGGGAGAGGCAGAGGGTGAAATGTGTGAATGAAGGCTACGCGAGACTGCGAGACCACCTGCCAGGGCCCCTGTCAGAGAAACGCCTGAGCAAAGTGGAGACCTTGCGAGCAGCTATCAGGTACATTAAGTATCTGCAGGACTTACTGAGCCAGAGTGCAGGCAGGTCCCCCCCTGAAACACAGGAGAACCAGCCCAGCAGCAGTGAGGGAGCCCAGCAGGACTGCAACAGTGACGGCGAATCCAAAACTTCCTCCCCTTACTGTGAGTCCGGGTCCGGCTCTGACAGGAGCTGATGCAAACACTGTACAGCACCAGCACCAACACTATTCCCAGTGACTGCCTGAGCAAACAACTCCTTCCATTTCCGTCTCTGTCACACTGCACACCACACCTCCTTCTGTGAAGACAAAGTGACCCTGGAACTGTGACCCCTGGCGTCTATTGAGATGGACTGGCAGCCTTTTGGCAAACTTGGATCAGGAAAGGACAATAATGCTGCAGAGAATCGCTGCAGGAATCTTCCAGATTGGAATCCAGGCTGAGTCAGTCAGGATCCGAACTAGGCAACTAGGCTACGCAAGATCCAGACTGGGAAAAACAGGATCCGGATTAGGAAACTGGAATAAACAAATACAAATTGGAAAACTGGAATAAATGGAATCCAGACTGGAATTCACAGAATAAAGACTTGGAAATTGTGGGATGAGCAGAATGGGATATGTGGCACATGGGATTAACAGGTTCCAGGTGATTGAGCTGTGGGATTATGACACTGCACATGAACAAACTCTGGATGAACAGTGGTTCGGGGCAGGATGTGGTGGCTGTGTATGGAGGGGCAATATGTTAAATCCTTTCACAACGAAGACCCCTGGCAGGATTTTAACTCCTGTCCCTATTCTGCAGGTTCACTGAGCCAAGATCAGAGGGACACGACTGCTCTGGACTCTTGAAGTTCCTATTAACCTGTTGGAAAAAAGAACACTAGCAAGGTCAATATGAAGAGTCGAGATGCGATTCAGCATGGGGAGCAGGCTTGGGGGAAACATGACAATTGGATCGAATTCCCCTCTGATCTCTGTGGGTGGGTGCGGGAGCATTTTGGAAAACAAAATACCACTGTGTGAAAGATGTCTGAGAGTATTCTAGTTAATGATAGCCTTTCCTGTGTGTTGGGAATGCAAACAGAGGTTCGAAAGCCAGAGACCATCAATATTTCAAGGTAGATGCATCACCCAAAACAGCTTGTGATGCAATCTGTCATATCAGGGCATGTTGTGTAGGTGGAGACAGACAGCAAGAGTTCATATCATTTAGATGAATCTGTCTAAACGTTAGATTTTATCACTAGGTGATGGCACCTGGGCAAAGTGGTATAGGGTACGGCTCCCATTCTGTGCTCAGTTACCTGTTTATTGTGACCAGTCCCTAGAAACACAGGAGTCAGTCAGCATCAAGGATTCCACAGACAGTTACCACTATGGTACTACAGTCCATCTCCACTGAGCTCATAGAGACTGCTCTTGACACAGGAAATATTCAACACACTACATATGTTGGTATCACTGAAGTTAGGATGAAAATTCTTTGATGGCTGGAGTCATACTTAAGATATTCACTGCTTTTTTTTTTGTTTGACCTGACAATTTATTTAAGTGTGATGGCACCTTCCAAACCCATGACCACTATTAGGACAAGGGCAGCAGATACAAGGGGACGCACCCAGCATCAGTAAATTTCCTCCAGCCCACTCACCATCCTGACTTGGAACTGTCACTCGGTCAAGATCCTGGACCTCTCTTCCTAACAGCACTGTGAGTGTCCCTACACCCAAGAACTGCCGTGGTTCACAAAAGGGAATTCAGCATCACCTTCTCAAGGGCAATTAATGCTGGCCCAGCCAACCACGTTTACATCCCTTGAATGAATAACAAAAATACCTCTACCTAAATGGTATTCAATAACCATACCTCCACCTCTCCCTCAGGAAGATAATTCTGAATACTCACCCATGTGCATTACGGCTGTTCTGCCTTAACATCAGTTTCCAGCCCACTCCAATTCCTTCAATTCTCAGAGAACAAAACGCCTCTGTTTCTCAGCTTTGGTCTCCCACGGCGACAGTGAGACTTTTTAAACTGATTCCAGGCTGGCGAAGCCTTTGTGCAGCCATTCAGTATCAGTAACGCCAGAAATACCTTGTAGCTTTCAGCTCCGGTACAGTCCAAACAAGACTCACGTTAAAGTGAGGAAGGTCTCTGAGGGTCAATCGGCTCAGTTATCTGGACAGCTGGTTTGCAATGCAGAGGAGCACCAACAGCATGGGTTCAATTCTCGCACCGGATGAGTGAGGTTATCATAAAGGACTCTCAACAATCAGCTTCTGTGAGAGGAAGAACAGACTGCAATGAGCACCACTGTTATTAGCAGAAAGGGCACAGCAGCTGGTTCCTACTGGAACGCTACTGTCAGTCACCACTTGGAGTGCTATAGGGTTAATTTACAGATGCTACACTTTGGGGCATCACTCAGAGGTACCACTCATTGAGTGTGCATGCAGAGCCATTACTGCTGGAGTACCACTACGAGCAAGTGTGTGGTGCTGGAAAAGCACAGCAGGTCAGGCAGCATCCGAGGAGCAGGAAAATCAACGTTTCAGGCAAAAGCCCTTCATCAAGAGCGCCACTAAGAGAGTCCAGTAGATTAACACCGGGGCCGTGTCGATCAGGAGCACAGGAAAAGGAAACTTCAAGGGGCAATGCAGACAAGGGGCATGAGCAGCACTAGAGACAGGCACCTTCAACCGATATACCTACAGTCTTCTTGTCTCCTCAACACTGTTACAACTCATACCATAGCAAGGTCTCCGGAGGAAGGAGACTAAAGCTTTTCATTCCTCCTGCCAGTTAAATACCAACAGGAACATGGGAACACCAGCACCTCCAAGTTAGAATAAATCAGGTTCTGTTGCCAAAACTGCGTAAAGAAATATCCTACTGCCCTCTGATGGTGAACACTGGTTGCTACATCTACTGATCACACTTCTCACATAATAAACTGTCAGCAGAATAGGAAAAAAATACACATTTAATTGGCATCTTTCACATCCGTAAGACACCCCAAGGAACTTCAATGGGTATTTTTGAAATGCAGTGTTTCTTGGTTTGTAAGCCCACACAGCAGTCAATTTACACATAGCAATGTCCAAGAGGTTATAATGAGATAAATCTCATTTGTAATGTTGTCTAAGGGACAAGTGATAAGCAAGGCATGTTGTCCTTGCTCACCTTTGAAATATTCCTGTAGAATCACCACATCCAGCTGGGATGGAAGACAAGTGCTCGGTTAAATGGTTCATTCAGAAGACAACACCTCCAACAGGCCAGCATTCTGTCAGCAGCCCAGCACCAGCCTGGATTGTACTGGGAATGGAACAGCCCAGCCTTCTGAGTGGGAGACAGCTGTCTCATCTGAAAAAAGCAAAAAGAGAAATGGATAAGGATGAGAAAGAGTCACTCAGTTCGCCTTGCTGCTCTGTTATGTCTCACAGCCCAGTATTTAACTGTGCTTCAGTGAATCCTATTCACTGTGTCACTAAAACCCCACCTTGCAGATTAGTCCAGTGATGTGTTTTCTTCAGGTTTCACCACCTAATTAAATTTACTTTCCATTCATTTATGCTTCTGACCTATTCTGATCGGTGAAGAGAACTTAATTGATACCACTTACTGGTAGATTAACAATGGCAGTCCTCACAGATAGTCTGAGGTCTTAAGTGTTATCCTGAGATAGGCCAATGATGAGGTAAAACATGTGGAGATTCACTTTGACATCAACAGCATGGTCACTGCTGTCTTTTGGTGAACAGTTGCTGTCAATTGACAGGTGCTGCCTCCTCTTCTGAAAAAACACATCAGAAAAATGGCAGAAAAGGACTGGACATTTTTATTGTACTTTATTACAGGGCTATTGAATTGTAATGAATTGTAACATTTTATTGTACTTTATTACAGAGCAATTGAATTGTAATGAATTGTAACGTTTTATTGTACTTTATTACAGGGCTATTGAATTGTAATGAATTGTAACGTTTTATTGTACTTTATTACAGAGCTATTGAATTGTAATGAATTGTAATGTTTTATTGTACTTTATTACAGGGCTATTGAATTGTAATGAATTGTAACGTTTTATTGAAACTGTTAGATTCAGACTATCATGGACACTTGAAACTTACGTAAAAGGTAGACCGGCAAGTTTCTTAGGAGAAATAAGTTGTGTGCTGCTGTATAATCTGTCTCAAACATGGGCATTAAAGATGGAAATTATAACAGTGATTACATTGTACAGTCAATTGATAACCCAAAATGCTTATTTGTTTATAAACTCCAATTCTTCAAATTAAACAATACAAATAACATGGCGATGTTGGGATGTAGTCCAAAAAGTTTGAATAATTAATTAACAACGATATTCTTGGGAGTACATCTAGGAAAGCTATTTGGGTGGAACTAAGAAGTAAGAAAGGGATGATCAACTTATTGAGACTGTACTATAGACCCCATCAATAGTCAGGGGAAAATTGAGAAGCAAATTTGGAAGGAGATCACATTATCTATAAGAATTATAAGATGTAATGATAGGGGATTTTAACTTTCCAAACATAAACTGGGATAGTCATAGTGTTAAGGGCTTGAATGGAGTGGACAAATCCCTGGGACTTGATCAGGTTTACCCTAGAACTCTCTGGGAAGCTAAGGAAGTGATTGCTGGGCCCCTTGCTGAGATATTTGGATCATTGATAGCCCCAGGTGAGGTGCCGGCAGACTGGAGGTTGGCTAATGTGGTGCCACAATTTAAGAAAGGTGGTGAAGAAAAGCCAGAGAACTACAGACCAGTGTGCCTGATATCACTGGTGGACAGGTTGTTGGAGGGAATCCTGAGGGACAGGATTTACATGTATTTGGAAAGACAAGGACTGATTAGGGATAGTCAGCATGGCTCTGTGCATGGGTTACAAAATCATGAGGGGCATGGATAGGGTAAATAGACAAAGTCTTTTTCCTGGGGGGAAAGATAAAGAGACCTAAGGGGCAACTTTTTCATACAGAGGGTGGTACATGTACGGAATGAGCTGCCAGAGGAAGTGGTGGAGACTGGTACAATTGCAACATTTAAAAGGCATTTGGATGGGTACATGAGTAGGAAGGGGTTGGAGGGATATGGGCCGGGTGCTGGCAGGTGGGACTAGATTGGATTGGGATATCTGGTCAGCATGGATGGGTTGGACCAAAGGGTCTGTTTCCATGCTGTACATCTCTATGACTCCATGTCTCTAGGTAATGAAGAGGATTGATGAAGGCAGAGCAGGAGACATGATCTATATGGACTTTAGTAAGGTGCTTGTCAAGATTCTGCTTGGTAGGCTAGTTAGCAAGGCTCGCAAAGTGTGGCTCTGGAAAAGCTCATTAGGTCAGGCAGCATCCAAGCTGCAGGAGAGTTGATGTTTCAGGTATAAGCCCATGGAATAGAAGGAAAAGTAGCCCATTTTGACACAGACCTGGCTAAAAGGTAGGAGACAGAGGGTAGTGGTGGACGGTTGCTTTTCAGATGTGAGGCCTGTGACCAGTGGTGTGCCACAAGGATCGGTGCTGGGTCCACTGCTTTTCGTAATTTATGTAAATGATTTGGATGTAAACATAGGAGGTATGGTTAGTAAATTTGCAGATGACACCAAAATTGGAGGTGTAGTGGACAGTGAAGAAGGTTACCTCAGATTAAAATGGGATCATGATCAAATGGGCCAATGGGCTGAGGAGTGGCAGATAGAGTTTAATTTAGATAAATGTGAAATGCTGCATTTTGGAAAAGTCAATCTTAATGGTAAGGACCTGGAGAGTGTTGCTGAACAAAGAGATCTTGGAGTAACAGGTAGATAGAATAGTGAAGAAGGTGTTTGGTATGCTTGCCTTTATTGGTCAGTGTATTGAGTACAGGAGTTGGGAGGTCACGTTGCGGCTGTACAGGACATTGGTTAGGCCACTTTTGGAATAGTGCCTTCAATTCTGGTTTCACTGCTATAGCAAAGTTGTTATTAAACTTGAAAGGATTCAGAAAAGATTTACAAGGATGTTGCCAGGGTTGGAGGGTTTGAGCTATAGGGACAGGCTGAACAGGCTGGGGCTGTTTTCCCTGGAGCGTTGGAGGCCGAGGGGTGACCTTATAGAGGTTTATAAAATCATGAGGGGTATTGATAGGGTGAGTAGCCAAGATCTTTTCCTTGGGGTGGGGGAGTCCAAAACTAGAAGACAGAGGTTTAAGATGAGAGGGGAAAGATATAAAAGGGACCTAAGGAGCAACGTTATCCTGCAAAGAGTGGTGTGTGTGTGGAATGAGGTGCTGGAGGAAGTGGTAGAGGCTGGTAAATTACAACATTCAAAAGGCATCTGGATGGTACATGAATAGGAAGGGTTTAGAGCCAAATGCTGGCATATGGAACTAGATTAATTTAGGATATCTGGTTGGCATGGATGAGTTGGATTGAAGGGTCTGTATCCATGCTCTATGATTCTATGAATTAAGTGATTTGAATTGAGATAATATCACATAGAATAGGTTATGTTATATAGAATCAATTACATATAACTTTGGTTATCAATTATTCATTCACTTCTTTGTTTAGAATTTCATTCCTCACCATTTCAATCACTTGTCTAATCGGTAACACACCCTCTTGCTCTGTCAGTCACTCTATCACAGTCTCAATCCCTTCTTTGCTCTATCCTTTATTCTGACTCTGCAATTCACTCCTTTGCAATTCACTCCCCCACTTTGGTATATACTTCTCCCATTTTGTCATTCACTCCTTTGTTTGCTCTGTCTCTTCCATTTCCTCACTCATTCACCCTGGAGAATACACTCACAATGGAAACACCAAGTTTCACAGTTACAAACCAAAGTGTCTGATTCACTAAATCAGTTGGTGCTCGTGTGAAATACATGAGCAGTGGAAAACTTTGTGATTAAATTGTTATCGCTTTTCATAGTTAATAATCCCAAACCATTCAAATTATCCAAATGAACTTGGTTTGAGTATAATTTTAATTTTACACCTATCTGGAAATATGTCTCCCCACCACTGACATTTCAGTAAATTTAAAATTAAATCTTAATTTGGTTCTTTCTTATATGGCTTTGGACGTACTTTCCTGCCGGCATCTATTCATATTCTGTGAGTCTGAGAGTTTCTGAAAGTTCCTTTGCTAAGGTTTAAATATGGTTCTCATTTTGATCCAGTCAATTGATGTCCATGCTAACACTGTCCTTATTCATGTTGCTGCTAAATGTACTTACATTGGCTCAGTCTTGAGAGTGATGTGGGAGATGGCACAGGGCAGGATAACACTAAGCACACAGACACATAAGATGGCCGCTGAGCCATAGGTTGGCCACTTTACACACAAGATGGCCGCCAGACCACAAAGACAGCAGAGCAAACACAGATACACCAGGACGCCAGCACAATGCACTCACAATCAAGTTGATTAATTTAAGTCAGGTGGAGGAGAGAATACACATGAGTAGCATACACTGCTGCTGAAGTTGAAAAGTGTGGTGCTGGAAAAGCACAGCAGGTCAGACAGCATCCATGGAGCAGGAGAATCGACGTTTCGGGCATAAGCCCTTCTTCAGGAATGAGGCTGGTGTGCCAAGCGGGCTGAGATAAAAGGTGG
>NC_057735.1:44888485-44893798 GCF_004010195.1 Chiloscyllium plagiosum
TGAGGGTGATAGGCCGGAGAGGGGGTGGGGGCGGAGAGGTCGGGAAGAAGATTGCAGGTCAAGAAGGCGGTGCTGAGTCCGAGGGTTGGGACTGAGATAAGGTGGGGGGGAGGGGTAATGAGGAAGCTGAAGAAATCTACATTCATCCCGTGTGGGTGGAGGGTTCCTAGGCAGAAGGTGAGGCGCTCTTCCTCCAGGTGTCGTTGTGTGGTCAGGGTCTGGCGATGGAGGAGGCCAAGGACTTGCATGTCCTTGGTGGAGTGGGAGGGGGAGTTAAAGTGTTCAGCCACGGGGCGGTTGGGTTGGTTGGTGCGGGTGTCCCAGAGGTGTTCTCTGAAACGTTCCGCAAGTAGGCGGCCTATCTCCCCAATGTAGACAAGGCCACATCGGGTGGAGCGGATGCAGTAAATAATGTGTGTGGAGGTGCAGGTGAATTTGGGATGGATATGGAAGGATCCATTGGTGCCTTGGAGGGAGGTGAGGGGGGAGGTGTGGGCGCACGTTTTGCACTTCTTGCAGTTACAGGGGAAGGTGCCGGGAGTGGAGGTTGGGTTGGTGATGGGTGTGGACCTGACGAGGGATTCGCGGAGGGAGTGGTCTCTCCGGAACGCTGATAGGGGAGGGGAGGGAAATATATCCCTGGTGGTGGGGTCTGTTTGGAGGTGGCAGAAATGACGGAGGATGATACGATGTATCTGGAGGTTGGTGGGGTGGAAGATGAGGACCAGTGGGGTTCTGTTCTGGTGGCGATTGGAGGGGTGGGGTATGGTGCTTTTCCAGCACCACACTTTTCAACTCAGGTCTCCAGCATCTGCAGTCCTCACTTTCTCCCACTGCTGCTGAAGTGTCTGGGTCCAGCAAACACCTTTGATAGAAATGCTATCTGTTTGATATGGACTCAATACAGTGTGATAATAGCCAGGGCTGCAGTAATTGTCCTTCTCAGGAAGAGTGATTAGCGCCCATTACTACAGCAATGGACTTCCATGCAGACATTGAAACTGACAATGTCTGCGCTGAAACTGACAACGGCCACGCTGAAATTAACAAAGGCTGCGCTGGAACTGACAATGACTGCATCAAAACTATCAATGATTCTGCAACGTTTACAATAAACAAACTATGTTACAGAGACAATAACCTCATCACTGACCTATTCTATCACAAACTGTATAAAAGTATCTTGACCTGTGCTCCAGGTCGAGAGGAGACTCACAGTTACCACTGTGCTGTTGGTGTCTTTCTCTCCTCGGAGCTCTGGTATTTCCTTGTCTGTCATTGAACCCCGACTCTGACTCCGAGGCTGGTGATTTTCCCCACAACACTTGGTGCTGCGAGCAGAGTTCTAATTGGGAGCCGGGGTAAGAACTGGCTCCACTTGTAACCCCAGTTAAAAGTGGAGTTCCGCAGGGATCAGTTCTGGGTCCTCTGCTGTTCGTAATTTTTATTAATGACTTGGATGAGGGAGTCGAAGGGTGGGTCAGTAAATTTGGCTTGTAAGAAGGCCTATGGTGGTATCCGGGGGTACACAATCTGCTAAATGGTAGATCAAAGTTTTAAGAGGGATAACTGCAGGTTCCCTTATTGAGAAATACAAGGCAGAGAGACAAAGACTGACAGAGCAAATGAAGAAAAGTGGTTGTGACCCATCCCAGACGTTAGCACAACAGACAGAGTGGACAGACAAGCAAAAAGGGAATAAAACTAAAAAGATAGGGCTAATGTTAATATGCCAATTAGCCAGTCTAATTGAACAAGTGAGTGCCTCCACACATAGGTGGAGAAAGGATCAGGAACACGTTAAAGAGCTGGAGGACAGAATACGAGAGTTAGAGCAGGAGGTAAGAAAGGAACACAAAAATGCAGACATGGATTCGCTTCCTCCTTATGAAACCGTCCGGCAGGGACCAACTGCTCCCTCTGTTGGATGAACCATGCAAGAGTATGACTTAGTGCCAGTTACCAGAGGAGGAACAGACTTACAGCCCAAAGCGAATTATAAACACTTCATCCCAGGGGAGAGACAGCAGGTTATGGCTTCCCTGGGCAAATTACCAGTCTAGAATGCAAACACCAGGTTCTGGGAAGAGCTGGATAGTGTATGGGTCGAGCACCAACTACACCTGAGGGACATATACCAGCTTGTCCGGGCAGCTTGCCCAGCGGACAAGTGGAGGCAGGTAGCTGGCTGACCCGATGCCACAGCAGCCCGAGACTTTAGGGGAGGACGGTGGACACATGCCGTCGCCATTACAGCTGAGATAGATGCTCAGTCCACCCCCTTCACCGATCTTAAAGGGGGAATCCAGAGGGTGCTAGGAAATGCTCCCACAAACTGGAGCAGGATCACGGACACTAAGCAACTTAAAGGGGAAGGAGTCTCTGAATATGGGGAGCAATTATTTAGGGTCTATCGGGAATGGTCAGGGCAAGCAAACCCAGATCAGGGGGAACTGGGCATTCATCCAAGCATTTAAAGATGGGCACTCTAGCACCCACCAAGCCATCCTGAAAATGGGAGTAATAATGTCCCAGGATAATGATGACCTAGTCGAGTGGACTAGCGAGGTGCAGGATGCAGAAGCTTCTGCAGTAAAGACAAGACCTGACAGAGCAGCCTATCGGAATGGAGGCGAGGAGAGAATGAAACCATCGTGCCATAAGTGTGGCTGGCAGGGACACTTTGCCAGAGATTGTAGGGTCCCACGAGCAGGGGATACACCAGGGAACAATGTAAAATACTGCAGCCACTGCAAAAGAACAGGACACACACAAGCAGTGTGCTGGGAAAAGCTTTGGGCACCCCCAAACACCCCAGAACACTGCGGAACCGCGGGAGTCCCAAGGTCAGCAGAGCTGACAACCGGCTGACCCCATCCGTGAGGGTAAGGGAGAGGGGCGAATTTACACACCCGCAGTAATAGGAGGGAGGAAATGTGAAATGCTAGTAGACACAGTTAAAAATCACACAACACCAGGTTATAGTTCAACAGGTTTAATTGGAAGCACTAGCTTTCGGAGCGACACTCCTTCATCAGGTGGTTGTGGAGGATATGATTGTAAGACACAGAATTTATAGCAAACATTTATAGCAAACATGTAACTGAAATTATACATTGAAAAATACCTTGATTGTTTGTTCAGTCTCTCATCTGTTAGAATGTCCATGGTAGTTACCAAAGTCAGCAGCTACAGGAGGACACTCTGCAGGAAGCGAGAGAGCAATGGAAATGTAGGGGACATTCAAAGGGGAGAATAGTGTCTCGGGGCGAGCAGACATGGTGGTAGCACCAGCGTGTATACTGAACACATTGTTTGAACTGCACCAGGGGCTCTCCCATACAGGTAGAGAGGCCATGATAGCAAGCCTAGGGAGAGAGTGGTGGTGGAAGGGAATGGAAAGGGATGTGGCCAAGTACTGCCTCAGATGCATGGTTTGTGCACAACATAATCCAGGGAGACGCATAAAGGTTTGGATGGGACACCAGCTCAGACCTAGGGGACTCTGGGAACACCTTCAGTTAGGTTTTACAGGGCATTACCACCTTCCCGTGGGAAAACATACTGCCTGGTCATCATAGACCAATTCACCCAGTGGGTAGAGGCATTCCCAACCAAAAGCTGCACTGCGACCACTGTAACCGGAATATTAGTGGAAGTGGTAATCCCAAGGTGGGGGGTCCCCCTCCAGATCGACTCTGACCAAGGGACGCATTTTACAGGCAAGGTCATGAAGACTGTCTGCCAATTACTCATCATTAAACAAAAATTTCACATTCCCTATCACCCCCAGAGCTCAGGGATGGTAGAGAGAATGAATAGAACGCTCAAAAATACTTTAGCTTAGGCAACGCAAACCTCAGGCAGAACATGGGCTGAAGTGCTGCCAGCCAGACTAATGAAATTAAGAGCCACCACAAATCAGGCAACTGGGCTAACACCTGGGCGAATATGAATTAATGACCGGGCGAGCAACTCAATTGCCAGAGACAATAATCACAGGTGGCACCGATGTGGGTCCACTAAAAGACAAAATTCGGCGGGATGTGATAGAATTACGTGCTCAATTGAAAGGGATGAAGAAATGTGTAATTGATAAAGAGGACAAAAAGGACAAGGCAGGGGAACTCAAAGTCTTCCCTGAGGTCCCAGCAGCAGGAAGCCGTGTACTGGTGCGAGCACTGCCCGACAAACTAGGCTTTGCCCCAAAATGGAATGGGCCATATGACATGGTTATAGGTGGGGACACCTGTGCCTGCCTGGATATTAAAGGGAAAGGCACATGGAAGCACAGGCCCCAACGGGCGGCACAGTGGCTCAGTGGTTAGCACTGCTGCCTCACAGCACCAGGGTCCCAGGTTCGATTCCAGCCTCGGGCGACTGTGTGGAGTTTGCACATTTCTCCCCATGTCTGCGTGGGTTTCCTCCGGGTGCTCCGGTTTCCTCCCACAGTCCAAAGATGTGCAGGTCAGGTGAATTGGCCGTGCTAAATTGCCCATAGTGTTAGGTGCATTAGTTAGAGGGAAATGGGTCTGGGTGGGTTACTCTTCGGAGGGTCAGTGTTGACTTGTTGGGCCAAAGGGCCTGTTTCCACACTGTAGGTAATCCAATCTAATTAAAACCATTTAAAGACTCCTGTGACCAAACTAATGTCATTGACCATTCCCCAGGTGCAGACAGGAAAGGCAGACAAGATGGTCATCCCGGGGGGAATACCGCAAACACAACAGCACAAACCACACAGAAGCACAACTGCATCTCCTGACGAACACAAACACTTTGACAGATAACTTTATTTTAACTGCAAAATGTATATACCTGGATGTATTTCACTGTGTTTAAGTGTCGCGACTGTTGGGAGCACGTCAGGATTTGAAGATAATGACTGAGGTGTCAGTGGGGGAGCACTTTGGGGCCAGCGACTATAATTCTATTTGTTTTAAAATAGTGATGGAAAAGGATAGACCAGACCCAAAAGTTGAAGTTCTAAATTGGAGAAAGGCCAATTTTGACAGTATTAGGCGAGAACTTTCAAAAGCTGATTGGAGGCAGATGTTCGCACATAAAGGGACGGCTAGAAAATGGGAAGCCTTCAGAAATGAGATAACGAGAATCCAGAGAAAGTATATTCCTGTCAGGGTGAAAGGGAAGGCCGGTAGGTATGGGGAATGCTGGATGACTAAAGAAATTGAGGGTTTGGTTAAGAAAAAGAAGGAAGCATATGTCAGGTATAGTCAGGATAGATCGAGTGAATCCTTAGAAGAGTATAAAGAAAGTAGGAGTATACTTAAGAGGGAAATCAGGAGGGCAAAA
>NC_057735.1:44895685-44907342 GCF_004010195.1 Chiloscyllium plagiosum
ACAGCGGTGTACTGGTTACAGTACAGAGTGTGAAGGGTACAGTGGTGCACTGGTTACAATACAGAGTGTGAAGAGAACAGCGGTGTCGTGGTTACAGTACAGAGTGTGATGGGTACAGTGGTGTTGTAGTTGCAATGCAGTACTGGCACTGTTACAGATCTGGTAATTCAGAGAATGCCAGTTCAATCCCACGCACTGATGTTTGAAAATTTGAACTGGATTTTAAAGGAAAGGTCGGGAAAAGCTTTTTTTTGTGAAATTGCTGAACAGTTTTTGTGGTGTCAAACCAGTCCAAATGGTTCATACCTTTCTGTTTGGTAAAAGAAACTCGTTTTTGTTTATTTGGTTTGTTCTGTCCATATCCAATTGCTCAGCAATGTGGTGGGCTGCCCTCTGAAACAAGTCTGCAAGCCCCTCACTTGAATCGAACTGTTAGTGATTCACAACCGACGGTTCAGTACCACCGCCTCATGGAATACGGGAACTGGCAATTAATCCCAGCCTTACCAACAACACTCATCATACAGCAAATAATTTGCAGCACAGGCCAATGAGTGTAGCCCTTTTGTCTGTCTGTGTTTCAACTGTTTCAGTAGTACCTGCTAAGCAGCAGCTCATGTTTCTCCCGCCTGGATGTTTAACAGAATCACGGTCCTGATACAATCTAGTTACAAGGAAAGATTGCTTAAGAACATTCCTGTGAACAAAATCATTTGGCGAGCTGGCACTATTCATGTGAAGTGGGAAGAATGTACTTTAGTGTTGTGTTGATCCTAGTTTCAGTCACATGCCTCTGCTCAGGCCTGGGTTGCAGATCAGCCTCTTTCTCAGAAAAAGGAAAAGGTTCCATCCCAAAATCCTCTCCCACTCCATCTTGGCCAATTTCAGAGCTTGGTTGGGAAAAACCCAAGTGTGGATCATTGTAAGTTTATAAAACTTTATTCAAGAGATGTGGACATCAAAAGCTGGCCAGCAATTGTTGCCCATCCCTACTCTGTGTGGAGTTTTCACATCCTCCCTGTGTCTGCACAGGTTTCCTCTGGGTGCCCCGGTTTCCTCCCACAATCCAAAGATATGCAGGCTAGATAGATTGGCCAAGGAAACGGCAGAGTTACAGGGAATGGGGAGGGGGAAGGGGGATTGGTGGTTCTGGGTGGAATGCTCTTCAGAGGGTCGGTATGGACTCAATGGGCTGAATGGCCTGTTTCCACACTCTATTAGATTCCAAAATTCTACTTACTCTTGAGAAGGTGACAGTAAACAGCCTTATCGAACCGCTGTAGGAAGACCCACAGTCGCATTGGGAAAGAGGCTGTAAGACACAGGAACAGAATCAGCCCATCTAATCTGCTCGAACATTCAATAAGCTCAAAGTTGATCTGATAATCCCCAACTCCACTTTCTCACCTTGTTGCCATAAACATTGATTCCTTTACTGATTAAAACTGTCTATCTTGGCCTTGAATAAATGTAATGACCAAGAGTTCCAAGGTTTTAACTCAGAGTGATTTCATTATGGTATCACAGGAGCTGATAGCTCCAATGAGCTGACTGGTTCTCTACATGACTTGCTTTCGATGTAAGCAGAGGTTGAGTGTATTTCAGCATCAGTACTAACAAAACTTACCTTTCTCACACTACAATAAACTGTTCCTTCAATAACCTCAACAGCTCTCCCGAAGAATATAGTCCAAAATCATTTAAAAACCAAAACAGAAATTGTCAGAGAAACTCACCAGGTCTGGCAGCATCTGTGGGAAGAAAGCAGAGTTAACATTTCAAGTCCAGTGACACTTCATCAGAATTGATAGCAGCTATGAAAAAGTGGTATTTTTGCTGAAGCCAAAGATGGGAGAGGGGCTGCGGGAAGGGGAGAGTTGTGTGGAGATGGAGACCAGAGACAGTGAGAGAGAGAGAGAGAGAGATGAAAGGGATGGTTAAACAAGCACATTGTAGATCGCAAGCCAAGAGAGAAGAAAAGCTGATAAGAGCTAAGAGTGAGAAAATGGGTAACCTGTATTAAATGTAACCCACATGAAGAGGAAGATGGCACAGGGCAGGGTGACACGAGGCACACGGACACACAAGATGGTCGCTGAGCCATCAGTTGGCCAACTTGACACACAAGATGGCCGCTGGATCACAATATGGAGAGAAACAACAGAGCAGATATAGACACTACCTGGGGCCACCAGAATGCCAGCACAATGCACTCACAGCCCAGTTGATTAGTTTAAGGTGGGTGGAGGAGAGTATACACATGAGTAGTGTATACTGCCTGAATGCCAGCACAATGCACTCACAGCCCAGTTGATTAGTTTAAGGCAGGTGGGGGAAGAATACACATGAGTAATGTACACTGCCCACTGAAGTGTCTGGGTCCAGCCAACCCCTCTTATAGAAATGCTGACAGCTTGATACAGACTCAATACGAAATGCTAATAGCCAGGACTGCAGTAATCCTCCTTCTCAGGGAGAGCGATTAGCGCCCATTACTGCAGCAATGGATTTCCGCGCAGATATTGAAACTGACAACGGCCACGCTGAAATTAACAAAGGCTGCTCTGGAACTGACAATGACTGCATCAAAACTATCAATGATTCTGCAATGTTTACAACAAACAAACTATGTTACAGAGACAATAACCTCATCACTGACCTATTCTATCACAAACTGTATAAAAGTATCTTGACCTGTGCTCTGGATTGAGAGAAGACTGGCACCTGACCACTGTGCTGTTGGTGTCTTTCTCTCCTCGGAGCTCCGGTATTTCCTTGTACAATAAACTCTGTGGTTGAACTCGACTCCGAAGCTGGTGATTATCCCCACAACAAGGCCAAGTAAGAGCATCATATTTTGATGGGGGAGAGGGGAGATGGGAAGGGGAAGGAGAGAAGGGAAAAAGGGAGGAGACGAAGGGGGACAGAGGGAAGGCAAAGGGGATTTGGGAAGGGGAAAGAGGGAAGGAGTTGTGACACACCAGGACTTCTACTCTGGCAGCAGTAAGGCTGTCCAGCTTACAGTAATAATGGGGCGTGAGGGGAACCAATGCATTTCTTCACTGATCTATTTGGTACATAAGACGTGAAAAGCAATTTCATTTCTCAGGTGAATGTTCAGCAATGGTCAGACAATGTCATGTTGATATAGTTCAGTTTTGAAGAGGAATCAAATTTAACTCGAAACATTAATTTGTTTTGTCTCACCAGGCACACTGGCACGGTGGTTAGCACTACTGCCTCACAGCGCCAGGAGACCCGGGTTCAATTCCCGACTCAGGCGACTGACTGTGTGGAGTTTGCACGTTCTCCCCGTGTCTGCGTGGGTTTCCTCCGGGTGCTCCGGTTTCTTCCCACAGTCCAAAGATGTGCAGGTCAGGTGAATTGGCCATGCTAAATTGTCTGTAGTGTTAGGTAAGGGGTAAATGTAGGGGTATGGGTGAGTTGCGCTTCTGCAGGGCGGTGTGAACTTGTTGAGCCGAAGGGCCTGTTTCCACACTGTAAGTAATCTAATCTAATCTCTCTCTCTCTCTCTGCTGGACCTACTGAGTATTTCCAGCACCTTCTTTTTCTTTATTTCAGTCACTGTCTTGAAGGCATTCACCCTGTACTTTTGTTTTATGTAATACTTAGGTAAAACAGAGCACATGTTTTCTTTTCAAATCTGTAACCTGTCATTTACCTCTCTTTCCCAGTCTCTCTGTCCCAACATCACCCCTGCCAGCTTACCTTCCAACTCACTGTGTGAACAATACAAGATCAACTGAGTAATATATTTTAAAGTTTACATGTAGCACACATCTTATTTTAATTGATAAACACATAGAATATATATTAAAAGTTAAACAAAAACAGAAGTTGCTGGAAAAACTCAGCACCTGTGAAGAGAAATCAAAGTTAATGTTTCAGGTTCTGAGGAAGGGTCATCAGACCTGAAAGGTTAACTTTGATTTCTGCACAAATATTACCAGACCTGCTGAGCTTTTCCAGCAACTTCTGTTTTTGTTTCTCCTTTACAGCATCTGCAGTTCTCTCGGTTTTTTATATATTGAATGTTGATGTGTTTGGGGTAATACAACAGAAACATATCTGAGGGTTGTTGTCAATAAATAATTCAAGTGGTTGATGTGGACTTAACATGTAGTCCTGACTACACATGAGGTGTGATGTAGAGTTAGGAATCTCCCTTATCCTTACAAGGGGTTGATGTTCGGGTTGGGTCTGACTGTGATGAGGTGGCGCATGGAGATCCATATTTAACCTTAATCTGTATTTCATGAAGAATTTGGATTTGCTGGACAAATCTCTGAGATAGGCTGCTTACTGAATTAAAAACCAGGATTAAGAGAAACAATTGTCTTTAATCTCTGAGGAAGACTGGGTTGAGGGAAAGGTTGATAAACGTGTGGTCAGATTTTCATTAAATCCCAAAGATATCTTTGGTTGGATGCAGGATTTGAGGACTCATTGGAGAAACAGAACTTTCAGGAAAAAGGCTTACACTTATTCAACCACCTTGACAAACTCTTCCTGACCTTCCTTGAATATTGTCACAGGATCAAAGATCATCTGAATAGCTAGCCTTGTTTTAACATCTCATCCAAAAGATGGAAAGTAGTACTTTATCAACATGAAGTCTGGTAGAAATAACAGATTAATAGTGAAACTGAGTAAAGAGGAAATCCAATAGCATTTAAACAGAACTGGATGAATTTGTTACTAAAAGGGGTAAGAGCTGTGAGCTCTTGAATCATTGTTTTGTTTCTGGTGGATGCCTGGAAGAGCAGGATACTGAACAAATATTCTGCCTGAAATGTTATTATTGTTATCAGACATATTGACAAATTGATAAGAGGAATCAGGAATCATTTCTAGATCATTTATTTTCATGCATAGGAGAAAGTGAGGTCTGCAGATGCTGGAGATCAGAGCTGAAAATGTGTTGCTGGAAAAGCACAGCAGGTCAGGCAGCATCCAGGGAACAGGAGAATCGACGTTTCGGGCATAAGCCCTTCTTCGGGAATCCTGAAGAAGGGCTTATGCCCGAAACGTCGATTCTCCTGTTCCCTGGATGCTGCCTGACCTGCTGTGCTTTTCCAGCAACACATTTTCAGCTATTTTCATGCATACTCATGGAGAACCAGTTTCATCACTGCAGAGTATGAAACTAAACTCGAATGGATCACATATGCCTCCAAACTGTGTACAAAACATTACAATGTACACATTGCATTATCTATTGTTTTCCCATGGATTTCACAGGCACGTTCCTGGAATCACAGCTCTTATATATGAGGAAAGATTGAATCAACTGGACTTGTACTCATTGGAATTTGGAAGAATGAGGGGGGAATCTCATAGCAACATATAAAATCCTGATGGGTCTGTACAGGCCAGATGCAGAAAGAATGTTCCTGATGTTGGGGAAGTCCAGAACTGGGGTCACAGTCTAAGAATAAAGGGTAAGCCATTCAGGATTGAGATGAGGAAGAGTTTCTTCACTCAGACTTGTGAACCTGTGGAATTCTCTCCCACAGGAAGCTGTTGGGGCCAGTTCATTCGATAGATTCAAGAGGGAGCTGGATGTGGCCCTTGTAGCTAAAGGGATCAAGAGGAATGGGGAGAAAGCGGGAATGGGATACGGAGATTGCATGATCAGCCATGATCATATTGAATAATGGTGCAGGCTTTAAGGGCTAAGTGGCCTATTCAAGCAGGTATTTTCTATGTTTCTCTGTTCACCCCAAGGTCAGCTCTACCTTGCTGATAGTGCAGCCCCTTGACTCATACCCCGTCTTTTTACACCAGTGGCTCCTATTGGATTTTACAATATGATTGAAAAGTTAACTCTGAGCCAACTGAAACTGATTCAGCCTGTTTACTATATTATCCATGTAAATATGTTCATAGCACAAATTCGTTATATTTTCTGATTGCTTACTTGAAAATCAAACCTGATGAAAAATCATTTTATCACCATCCATTTTCTTCACTGTTTCTCTCTGGGTGTTTCACAAGACTCTGCTGCGTCTTCAGAATCAGCAAAAACAATGCCCCAGGAATTCCAATGCCACATGTATAATATAACATATTTCATATCTTCACACAATTCCTGTTCTCACTCTTTTGTTAATGTAGACATTTCCCATCTATTTATTATGGCAATGTTCAATGTAAACTTATCAGGGCTGTAATTGCACTCTCCTGCCAGTGGTGTCACTGTAATTTATATATCTGCTCCCCAATTTATTTTCAAAAGAAACAATTATGCTGCAACCAATTCAACATTTCACATTGTTGTAAGTTTTGATGTTTAATTGTAATTAACATCACACCAAGTATGATTAAATGAGGGCAGTCACGGAGTAATGCAGCATTGAAA
Organism: Chiloscyllium plagiosum; assembly: GCF_004010195.1. NCBI lineage: Eukaryota > Metazoa > Chordata > Chondrichthyes > Orectolobiformes > Hemiscylliidae > Chiloscyllium > Chiloscyllium plagiosum. The sequence continues at coordinate 44,902,068 of NC_057735.1, forward strand.
CAAACCCTTCATTCCAACAAACTTAAGTCAACCAAGTTTCCCAATCTAAACTAGTCCCATTTGCCTGCGTTTGGTCCATAACTCTCTAAACCTTTCCTATTCATATACCTGTCCAAATGTCTTTTAAATGTTATAATTGTACCTGCATCTGTCACTTCCTCTGGTGGTTCATTCCACATACAAACCACCCTCTGTGTGAAAACATTGCCCCTCGGGTTCCTTTTAAAACTTTCTCCTCTCACCTTAAAAATATGCCCCTTAAGTTTCAACTCACCCCACTGTAGGGAAAAGATAGTTATGATTTACCTTATCTATGCCCCTGAGTCATTCCTCAATCCTCTATGTTCTAGTGATAAAAGTCACAGCCTATCCAGCCTCACCTTGTAATTCAAATCCTCCACTCCTTGCAAATCTTTTCTGAACTCTTTCCAATTTAATAATTTAACTTGCTGACCAGATTCACCAATAAACAAGGGGAACTTTTTTCAAGGTGTTCAGGGTGATTACATTTATCATGGGAAATGAATTATGCCTGATTGCACTGGTCCACTTATTCCCCCGTCCGCATCTTAATTTGCCTGAAGACTATATTTGATCTTTACTCTTTCTGGTCAGCTCATGGGAGATTAGTTAGTTTCTCTCTAAACTTCTGAAGCCAAAGCATCTATTTCATTTAGAGGAGCCTATTTTGAGAACGTAAACAGGGAAAAACAACAGCATTTCCAACTGCCTGGTGACTCAGAGCATGTTTTGCACCAAGAATTGATTAGATTAGATTACTTACAGTGTGGAAACAGGCCCTTCGGCCCAACAACTCCACACCGCCCCACCGAAGCGCAACCCACCCATACCCCTGCATTTACCCCTTACCTAACACTACGGGCAATTTAACATGGCCAATTCACCTGACCTGCACATCTTTGGACTGTGGGAGGAAACCGGAGCACCCAGAGGAAACCCACGCAGACACGGGGAGAACGTGCAAACTCCACACAGTCAGTCGCCTGAGGCGGGAATTGAACCCGGGTCTCTGGCGCTGTGAGGCAGCAGTGCTAACCATTGTGCCATCGTGCCACCCACTGAATTGGTAAATCGAGGAAAGTTCTACCACAAGCAGCGATGAAACAGAATCCATTACAAATACTAAAATGAAGGTGAAGCAAAATTTGTAAATGGGGATCAGGTGAAGCTGAGACCATTCAGCCCGTTTTGTAAATGAAAGTTGTTTGCTGGAACAATCCAAAATAATTCCTATCTCGATTCAATAATTTTTCAATATTTCCCCGCTGAAACAAATGTATTAGTTCATGCAATGTGTTTAAATAGCGCTTTATATAAAGAAATCTCTTCATCTTCATTCTCCTTTCAACAATTTTAAATAGATAATTTCTCAGCCTGTCTCCCCCACTGCAGTTAATAGTACTTTGTAATTCACGCTTTTCAACTCTCTCCATAATTTAAAATCTTCCATTAAATTTCCTCTTTGCCTTTTCTGATATAATTTCTCCTTAACAAGTCTCTGCTGATTGACCGGATTTTCTCATTTTGGCACCGCTCTGGTGAATCTACACATTCAGAACTTATGTCTCCAATATGTTTTACAAACATTAGTGTTCAATAGTACAGACATTCTTTCTCTGACCTAAACAATGTTTCATATTCATTTTTTATTCATTTCTCACCGCCGAATTCTATGTCACTATTTACAAAATTGACAATACTGATTTTTCCACATTATTTATTTCTACTTATCGTTACAGCAGAGAAGTACATGATTGAGCACTTGGGTTTCAGTTCATCCATTCCTTTCAGTATCTTTCCCTTAAGAGTGTGCTGCAATGTATTCTAAAACCCATTTTCTCACACAACCCAGCTGTCTCCAGGCACACACCCAGAATGCACAGCCCTCAGCTCTGTCAGCCTGCTCTTAAATGAAGATAAATGTGGAAATATGTGCACTCCAAGTGGAGACTGCTTTTTCAGACTGGAGATCAAGTGTAGTGAGCCAATATTGGGACCATTTAGCACTTGGGTATAAAGATTATGGTCTCTGTTTTTGGACAATGCAAATAAATAGCAAACAATGAGCAAGATTGTAGAGAAAGAGATTTCAGAGATGAAGTGTTTCAGTCAGAAATGCAAGGCAAATGAGCACAAGGTGGGCAGTGAATAATTCACAAGAATGAACTGCTGAAGTGTCCTGTTTTCCAGTTGAAGCTGTTGTCAGTGTGTGTGAGTTGCCGGACTTCTTGCCGTTGTGTTTATTCTTGGCACGTTTTGGAGAACATTGCATTTCCTCGCTTATAGACTGAATACATTTACACAACAGAGTTCGTTATTTACCAATGGCAGGTCATTATTTAAATACTGCACATTAAAATCTCTAATAGTCACTAACTTCAGTCAAGAATGTGGTTGGTTTTACAATACTCACGCCACCGCCAGGTCAGTACAGAATGTTTATAGACTATTGAGGTAAAAAAAATTCTAACTTTATTGGAAGACATCTACTGAAGCTAATTTTTAGCACAAAGCAAGATTGTGGTAGCTAATTGTTGCTGCAGAGATACTGTTCCTGAATTGTGGGAGGTGATAGTACAGCGGTACTTCAAGCATCCAGGTAATACCAGGGTTGAAATCTCACAACAGCTGACAGCGGAGATGAAATTCAAATTTTTAAAATCCAGAATTTAAAGTCGAATGATTATGATGAAACCATTGTCAATTGATTAAAATTCATCTGACTTGCTAATGCTGTTTCAGGCAGGGGATTTACCAAGTTTACCTGGTCTGACCTACTGTGGCATCACCTAGCAATGTGGTTGACTCTTAACTGCCCTCTGATATGGCTGAGCAAGCCACTGAGTTATAGACTCATAGAGTTATAGCGCTGAACAGCATGGAAACACATCTTTCGGTCCAACTCATCCATGCCGACCAGATAGCCTGGTTGCCTTTTAAACATTGTAATTGTACCAGCCTCCATCACTTTCTCTTTCCATACAGGCACCACCCTCTGCGTGAAAGAGTTACTCCTTATGTTCCTTTTAAAGATTTCCCCTCTCACCTTAAAACTGTGCCTCTAATTTTGGCCTCCCACCTTACTCTGAGGAAAAGACCTTGGCTATGCACCCTATCCATGCCCCTCACAATTTTATAAACACCTATAAGGTCACTCCTCAGCAAAACTGAGAGAAAATCTCAAAATGCAAATGAAACCAGACAGATGACCCAGCATTGACCTATATACTGAACATAGTCCTGTCAACCCTGCAAAGTGCTCCTTACTAACATGTGGGGGCTCGTGCAAAAATTGGGAGAGATCTCTCATAGTCTCATTAAGCAACAGCCTGACACAGTCATATTCACGGAACCATCCCTTACAGACAATGTCCCAGACACCACCATCACCATCCCTGGATATGTCCTGTCCCACCAGCAGCAGAGGTTGTGGCACAGTGGTAGAGGGTCAGGAGCGAGTTACCCTGGGAATCCTCAACACTGAGTTGGGATCCTATGAAGTTTCATGGCATCAGGTTAAACATGAGCAAGAAAACCTCCTGCTAAATACCACGTTCAGTCTTCCCTCAGCTGATGAATCAGTACTCGTCCATGTTGAACAACACTTGAAGGAAGCATTGAAGGTTGTACCTAATGTACTCTGGGTGGGGACTTGTTTCTTCATGTATTTGTGGGATGAGGGTGTCACTGGCTAGACCAGCATTTATTGCCCATCCCTAATTTTCCAGAGGACAGTTAAGAACCAATCACATTGCTGTGGGTCTGGAGTCACATGTCGGCCAGATCAGGTATGGATGGCAGTTTCCTAAATGACATTAGTGAACCAGATGGGTTTTTATGACAATCAACAATGGATTCATGGCCATCATTAGACTCTTAATTCTAGATTTTTATTCAGTTCAAATTCCACCATTTGCTCTGATGGTATTTGAACTGGGAACCCCAGAACAATACTGTGTGTCTGAATTAACAGTCCAGTGATAATACCACTGGGCCATTGCCTTCCCACTGTCTTCCCAACAACTTCACATCACAAAGAGTGGCTCAGCACCACCACTACTGATTGGGTTGGTTGGGTTTTAAAGGATGTTGTTGCTCGACTGGGTCATCAACAGCGGCATGACTGTACTCCAACATAATCTGCATCCCCATGGCCCAGCATATACCCTACTCAACCATTACCATCCAGCCACAGGGTCAACCCTGTTTCAATGAAAAGTGCAGGAAGGCATGCCATAAGCAGCACATATAAAAATGAGATGTCAGTCTGGTGAGGCTACAAAACAGGACTACTTTTGTACCAGACCGCATAGAGTGATAAATATGGATAAACAAATCCACAACCAATCGATCAGATCTAAGTTCTGTAGTTCTGCTACATTCAGTTTTGAATAATTAAACAATTCACTGGAGGAAAATCCATAAATATTCCCTCATCAATGATGGGCTGGCCCAGAATATCACAGCAAAAAAATGAGGTTGAAGCATTTGCAACAATCTTTAGTCAACAGTGCCTGATGGATGATCCACCTTGGCCTCCTCTAGAGATCCCCAGCATCACAGATACCAGGCTTCGGTCAATTTGGTTCACTCCACAGGAAACAACTGGAGGCATTGGAAACAGTAATAGCTATGAGTCCTGACAACATTCTGGCAATAGTATTGAAGGCTTGTACACTAGAACTTGCCACTTCTCTAGCTAAGTTGTTTCCAGTACAGTTACAACGCCTTATCTTCACCAAGGGCATCCAGTCCCTATACACCTCCATCCCCCATCATGAAGGCCGCAAAGCCCTCGCTTCTTCATTTCACGCCGAACCAACCAGTACCCTTCCACTGACACCCTTCTTCGACTGACTGAACTGGTCCTTACACTGAACAACTTCTCTTTCCAATCCTCCCACTTCCTCCAAACCAAAGGAGTAGCCATGGGCACCCGTATGGGCCCCAGCTATGCCTGCCTCTTCATTGGATATGTGGAACAGTCCATCTTCCGCAGCTACACTGGCACCACCCCCCACCTTTTCCTCCGTTACATTGATGACTGTATCGGCGCTGCCTCATGCTCCCACGAGGAGGTTGAACAGTTCATCCACTTTACTAACACCTTCCACCCCGACCTCAAATTTACTTGGACCATCTCAGACTGCTCCCACCCCTTCCTAGACCTCTCCATTTCTATCTCGGATGACCGACTCAACATGGACGTTTACTATAAACCGACTGACTCCCACAGCTACCTAGATTACACCTC